>NC_051183.1:157631650-157689541 GCF_013339695.2 Rhipicephalus sanguineus
AACGACGCGCTTCACACTTGTCAGTGATCGACGGTCGACGCTCCGTTCGCCGGTATCAGTGTATTGCTGTAGTTTGACTTTCAGTTTCTCGGCCACAAGTTCGGCCAAATAAACAGTTTCATCTCGGACGTGCTGACTGTTGCCTTCGTCGACGTCACGACTACGTGACATCTGGTGGAGGTGCTGCTTCTTCCATCATCCGGACGGCCCCGCGAAGCGCTGACCGAAGCCCAAGCCGCGAGGAGGACGACAGCTAAGAAAACCGGATCGTCGAACAAGCCGCAGGCAGAAAGGACTGCAGCTAGAGCACGGGCTCCTTCCAGAACACCAGGCACCGACCGCAGCGACGATGACCGACCCCGTGCAGCTTGTGCCGATCCTACTCCGGCAGCCCAAGGAGCCGCCAACCTTCCGCGGGTCGTCATTCGAAGACCCGGAAACCTGGCTCGAGACTTTCGAAAGGGTCTCAACATTCAACAACTGGGACTCCGAGGACAAGCTGCGCCACGTTACTTTTACCTTGAAGACGCAGCAAGGACCTGGTTCGAGAATCGGGAGTCCACTCTTCGAACTTGGGACGCCTTTCGCAGCGCTTTCCTGCAGACGTTTGCAAGCGTCGTCAGAAAAGAAAGGGCCGCAGCCTTGCTACAGACGCGGGTGCAACTTCCAAATGAAAGTGTTGCCATATTTAGAGAGGAAATGACCAGACTGTTCCGCCACGCTGACCCAGCCATGCCTGAGGACAAGAAAGTCAGGTTGCTCATGCGAGGGGTAAAGCAAGAGCTCTTCGCTGGGCTGATGCGGAACCCACCCTCGACAGTCCAAGAATTCATCTCAGGGGCGACGGCGATTGAGAAGACGCTGGAAATGCGCAACCGCCAGTATAATCGCCGATCGATTCAAGACAGCCCAGCTGTTCATGCCGTCGGCTCCGACGACCTGCGTGAAACGATCCGAGCCATCGTGCGAGAGGAGCTGCGAAAGCTTGCGCCGTTTGCACAGCCCGAAGTTACGTCGATTGCTGACGTTGTACGCAAGGAAATCACACAGTCACTGGGTGTTCCTCAGCGGCACCGCCGCAGCTGCAAGCCATGAGCTATGCTGTTGCAGCCCGACGCAACGAACCCCCTCCTCGCCCACGTGAAGACGCCGCGCCACCCCAGCAGTTCCGCCGCCAGGCACCACCGCCGCCACCACCGACGTCATACCGCCCGCCAGCCTGCCAGCGATCCGCGCCGAGAAAGACCGACGTTTGGCGCGCCTGACAACCGCCCGCTCTGCTACCACTGCGGGGAGGCCGGCCACACGTACCGCCGCTGCCAGTACCGACAGATGGGACTACACGGATTCGCCGTCAACGCGCCGCGCCCGTAGCCAGGCGAACGGCCTCGCGACATCGACGACTACCTCACCGGAACACAATGGCAAGAACGACGACCTTCCCGTTCGTCTTCGCCGGGCCGCTACATGTCACCGCACCGCCGGCAGTACACTGGCCCAAATCGGGACCGGTCGCCTAGCCCGTATCCGGGAAACTAAGGGCAGCAACCGATCGAGGTGTGGTTGCTGTACGACGAAATGCCGAAGATCCTCCGCGGCCGCCGCCGACGACAACGCGACGAGACCTGCAGAACACGACGCGAAGCAGAGGAAGCCCTGCCAACGAAACCTCCGGACCGAGGAAGACCCGACGACGCAACATGGAAGCAGCGGAACATACCGACGCAACCGTGATCCGACGCCGCGACTCAACCGCAACGCAAGACGGCGGACTAGCGACCTCGACGTTCTGATCGACGGCCCCAACGTCACCGCTCTCGTCGACACTGGGGCCGACTATTCCGTCGTCAGTAGGCCATTCGCCACCAAGCTGAAGAAAGTAAAGACCGCTTGGAGTGACCCGAAATCCGGACACTGGAGGCCACCTGATAACGCCGATTGGTGTCTTCACGGCGAGAGTCACCATCAATAACCGGACTTATCCTGCGAGCTTTGTAATCCTACAAAACTGCTCCAGGGATTTAATACTTGGAATGGACTTCCTAAGTGAACACGGCGCCGTCATCGACCTGAGGTCTGAGTCGATAACACTAACCTCAGATAAAGCGCTCCCGCCCCGCGCGACGCCAGGGAACCATGCATTGAATGTGATAGAAGGGCAGGTGACCATTCCGCCGCTTTCCAGCGCCATTATTTCCGTCGGCACCGAAAAACCTGCGTACGTTGAAGGCGTCATCGAGGGCGATCAGCACCTTCTCCTTAACCGTCAAACTTGCGTCGCACGAGGTATAGCGGAGCTGCGTGACGGTAAAGCAAAGGTAGTGCTGACAAACTTCAGCCACGAATATAGGCACCTCAACATTGGTACGACGGTCGCCTACATCGAAGAATGTGTAGCCGCCAGCGATGCTTACGCCCTCTTCGATGCTGCCGAACCTGCTTCGACGAGTCGAAGTCCCGAACCAGATTTCGACGTCAACCCGAGCCTTCCGAAGGTCAAGCAAGACCAGCTCAAAACCCTGCTCCTGCAATACAAGGACTGCTTTTCATCGTCGTCCAGACTTCGGCAGACACCGATCGCAAGACACCGCATCATAAGCAAGTACCAGGCCACTTCGTCAGAGCCCGTACAGAGTTTCGACGCGAGAACGTGAGGCCATAAAGAAACAAGTCGACGAAATGCTACGCGACGACATCATCCAGCCTTCAAAGAGTCCGTGGGCGTCACCGGTGGTGTTAGTGAAGAAGAAGGATGGGACCCTACGTTTCTGCGTCGATTATCGTCGCCTGAACAAAATCACGAAAAATGACGTGTACCCTCTCCCACGTATAGACGACGCCCTAGATCGACTCCACAATGCGAAGTACTTTTCTTCGATGGACCTCAAGACCGGCTATTGGCAAATCGAAGTCGACGAGAGAGACCGAGAAAAGACTGCCTTCATAACACCGGACGGCCTGTTCGAGTTCAAGATCATGGCCTTTGGTCTTTGCTCAGCACCTGCGACTTTCCAACGAGTCATGGATACTGTATTAGCTGGCTTGAAGTGGCAGACTTGCCTTGTTTCCTTGGACGACGTCGTTGTGTTTTCCTCGAACTTCGACGAACACGTCCACAGACTTCAATCCATACTTCAAGCAATCAAGAACTCCGGGCTCACCCTGAAGCCACAAAAGTGCCGCTTCGCGTACCAGGAGCTCTTGTTTCTGGGTCACGTGATCAGCAAAACTGGAGTGCACCCAGACCCGCAGAAGACAGCTGCCATCGCCGCTTTCCCGCCACCCACCGACAAGAAGGCCGTGCGCCGATTTCTCGGCTTGTGCGCCTATTACAGACGCTTTGTCAGACTTTTCACGGATAGCCGAGCCACTAACGCAGCTCACGAAGACAGACGTCGAATTCAGGTGGCAAACAGCGCAAGTCGAAGCATTTCATGAACTCAAACGACGCCTGCAGACACCTCCGATACTGCGCATTTCGACAAATACGCCGATAGGGAGATTCACACCGATGCAAGCAGCGTAGGACTGGGCGCCGTCCTTGTGCAGCGGACGGGGGACTGGAAAGGGTTATCAGTTCTGCTAGCCGGTCGCTGTCTAAGGCAGAGGCCAACTATTCCACAACAGAAAAGGAGTGCCTCACCATCATCTGGGCTACGTCAAAGTTTCGCCCCTACCTCTACGGCAGGCCCTTCAAAGTTGTGAGCGACCATCACGCCTTGTGTTGGCTAGCTAACTTGAAGGACCCTTCAGGTCGCCTCGCACGGTGGAGCCTAAGACTTCAAGAGTTTGACCTTACCGTCGTGTACAAGTCCGGAAGGAAACACTCCGACGCCGACTGCCTGTCTCGTGCCCCGTCGACCCACCACCGCCCGACGACCCGGATGATGACAGCTTCTTGGGAGCCTTAAGTGCCGACGACTTCGCCGAACGACAGCGAGCCGACCCGGAACTGAAAGGCCTTGTGGATTACCTCGAGGGCAGTACCACCGTTGTTCCGAAGGTATTCACGCGGGGACTGACGTCGTTTTTCTTGCGCAAGGGTGTTCTCCTAAAGGAGAACTTCTCACCGCTTCGAGCCGGTTGCCTTCTCGTGGTACCCTCGACATTGCGGCCAGAGGTCCTCCAGGTTCTCCACGACGACCCAACGTCTGGACACCTGGGTGTTTCTCGCACGCTAGCAAGAATACAGGAGAAGTATTACTGGCCGCGCCTTTCCGCCGACGTCACCCGTTACGTAAAGACCTGCCGGGACTGTCAGCGACGCAAGACACCGCCCACTAGGCCAGCCGGACTTCTGCAGCCTATCGAGCCACCTCGACGGCCGTTCCAGAAAATCGGGATGGACTTACTGGGGCCGTTCCCGACGTCCAATACCGGAAACAAGTGGATCGTCATGGCAACTGACTACCTCACCCGCTACGCCGAGACAAAGGCCTTACCCAAAGGCAGTGCCGCCGAGGTAGCCAAGTTCTTCGTGGAGCACATCGTCTTGCGTCATGGCGCCCCAGAGGTCCTCATCACAGACAGAGGTACCACCTTTACTGCGGACCTAACTCAGGCGATTTCAAATACAGCGAGACGAGCCACTGCTGCACCACGGCTACCACCCGCAGACCAATGGCCTCACCGAGCGTCTAAATAAGACCATCGCCGACATGCTGGCCATGTATGTCGACGTCGAACACAAGACATGGGACGCCATCCTTCCCTACGTGACCTTCGCGTACAACACGGCCGTACAAGAAACGACACAGATGACGCCATAACAGTTGGTTTACGGACGGAGCCCGGCAACGACGCTCGACGCCATGTTACCAAACGTGACCGACGAGGAAAACATCGACGTGGCCACCTACCTACAGCGCGCCGAAGAAGCACGACAGCTGGCCCGCCTACGGATCAAGAACCAGCAGACGACTGACAGCCGCCGCTACAACCTTCGACGACGCCACATGGAATACCAACCGGTGACCGTGTATGGGTATGGACGCCAATACGCCGACGGGGACTTAGTGAGAAGCTTCTTCGACGATACTTCGGACCGTACGGGTACTTCGACGCCTCGGCGCACTCGACTACGAGGTTGTCCCTGACGGCATTACGAACTCTCAGCGGCGCCGTGCACGACCTGAAGTCGTCCATGCCGTGCGCCTCAAACCACATTACGCGCGTTAGCGAATCTGAGGACTGTCATTTTGCTTTAATATTGTACTTTCTTGCTTGTGCTTATTGTATTGTACTTTGTTGCTTTAGTCTTGGTATTTATTGATGCATGTATTGACCCCCCCTCCCCGTGTTATGTCTTAAGCATCAGGACGATGCTTTTAAGTGCGAAGCATTTCTTAGCGAACCTCTGGCACTTTGAGCGTTTCTATCTACGTATCTATCTACTATCTACTATCTATCTATCTATCTAGCCGCCTACGTCTGGGCGCTCTCATGATCGGCTCCTTAACTTGGTGTAGACCAAAATTGGCATGGGAGGGCAAGAAGACTTGACGAATATGACTGTCGGGTCTTCACATGAATAACGCGAAGATCCTGTCGCGTACATCGTCAAACCCTCTCTCCAGACCCGTGCGGCACATACCCGTTTACCAGGGGCCGCGGTGTACGGGTATGCGCCACAGGTGATTGACAGTTTATATCTACCCAGGAACGGCGAGAACAGACATTGGTAACTTAAATAGAGGAGCGTGAAGAAAAACCGACATCGGCAGCGTTGACCCGACGAACGGAAAGAATGAAAATTAGGACCGCAGCAGGAATCGAACCCAAGCATTCTGCGTGGCAATCAGGTATTCTACCACAGAGCCACGACATGTACATAAACTGGTTTGGAAAAAACAGCCTATGGAGGCGTGATATCGGTGCAACGTCAATTGTGGTTATGGTGCTGGCTATCTAATTTGGAACAAAGCAATATACACTACATGATACTCCTACGATACAGGCGTCATATCAGATTAACGTCTGTGGTTCCGGTGTTGGCTCCGGTTTTATAGCAGTCTAATAAACATTACATTTGTATTCCTATGATTCAGCAAGCTATATTGATGCATTGCACGACCCCGGAGGAATACATTAACGAAAGTTACGTATGATATTAGCCCGCCAGAACGCCGCAGTGTATTCTTCATTTCTTAACAGGCTGGGCGATGGCCTCATGCTGACCGAGGATGATACCAGGTTTACTGACAGCCGCTTTGTAGACTAGGCTACGTAGGCCACATAGGCCCAGGTAGTCTACGAATACGACAAGCGCCATCCATTTATGTTGGTCTACCTAGCACTATCCAGGCCTACCAGCCTGAACGGCCTATACCTCACCAACGCGAAGGGTGACTTCAGGTTCCGACATGTCGCCGGCTCTATCGACAGACAATTTGTTGACGAAATGACGGAGGCATCCACGATTTCCAACAGGTGCACAATACGTCATACTTCACTACACATGGACCCTTCGTCACCGCGATCACGACCGGATCCAGTTACAAGTCATGACGAGCTGTTGGTGCTCACTGACCACGGTGATGATGACCTTGTTCAAGAACTGTCAGGAACTTCTTACACATGCACACGGGTTCGTGAGACGTGCTTACGTTCTCCATCACAAAGACAAACACTACATATCAGGTTACTGCTCCTGGTGTTGGTAAACCCATGTTGCCGTACGCAGCGTTACCCAACTGTAAACAACTGGTTATATAACACATATGCTGCTCTTCGACGTATATGTGTGCGTATAAAATTTATGCAAATCCTTAGCGTCAGTTTGTAACGTTTCGCTCAGAAAAAATTGCGCCACAGTCAGTTCCGCCGCATGCTTCGCATACATCGACTCTCACGGTGCGTGGGATCTGCCGAATTTTTTCAGAGGGGGGCCTTACCACGTGCGTTTCTTTATCACTTTTGCTGTATTCGGTTTTCGGCCACAAAGACTGTCAGCAACGCTCAGCGCGAACCGCGCCTCATTGTTCGAGAAGCTCCGCGATCATTGTAGATCGTTTTGTTAAGATTGCGCGCAAGGCGCGCACAATTGAGCTTATTCTAGAATTTGCACGGCAGCCAGCGATAACGCTGGAATATTCGACGGCACATGTTTAAATGACGACGCGCTTCACCACTTGTGAGTTGATCGACGGTCGACGCTCCGTTCGCCGCTATCAGTGTATTGCTGTAGTTTGACTTTCAGTTTCTCGGCCACAAGTTCGGCCAAATAAACACTTTCATCTCGGACTTGCTGACTGTTGCCTTCGTCGACGTCACGACTACGTGACAATATATATATAGGTCCGAGCGCGGAGAGGAGGATCGACGGAGCTCTCTCTCCGCCAAGCGAGCTCTGCGATGTGAGCGCCCTCACCAGATACACTCCTCCTCTCCCTTACGTTCCGTTGCTCCGCGATGCGAGCGCCATCACACGCCCGCCCGCTCCTCCTCTCCCTTACCCTCCGTGGCTCACCACCTGCTCCGGTTGCTAGGCGTAGCGCAGCTGTTGCTAGGGGCGAAGAGGAGCGCGCGCGGAGAGATCTGTGCGCACGCCGGCCAGGGACGCAGGACAACCCCTGACTAAGAAATGCATTCGCATTTAAAAGTAATCCTCAAACGCGCTAAATAGTAAACATTACGCGTATCCAACGTATGCCTTGTATCGGTGTGTCGGTTCACGTCTGAAAGCGTGCTCGATTGTTGTTCTACGCACATAACAGTGAGATTGACGTAGTCTTTGACTTTTTGTCCATGCACCGTTGTTTGTTTCAGGTAGCAGCTGCTGCGACGTATTGCTTATATTGCCTTGCAATGAACCCCTTGTTCAGCAAAAAGCCAGAGAAGAGGTTCAGTCGGTTCTTAACAGCGATGCGAGCTGCGAATTCAAGTATTGGGAGCTTCCTTACGTAAAGGCCTGTATTCGTGAATCACTTCGGTAAGTGTTACTCTGCGATCAATGTTGCTCATTGCCACTTAGTGAGCGTGACAACCTGAGAAAAACGCATAGAAAAATTTGCTTTTCTATAGGAATCCCACTCATATTCGAGTGGTTTGTCGCCTGAGTGCGCAGCATTTCGTAAAACGAGTGAATAAACAGCACCCCTGTGGATATATTTTCGATGTGGCCACGTATTCACCGATTTGAGTGTTACGTTTTCGAGGCTTTCTAAGGTGAACCTAAACCTGCATTGTAAACTTTTCGCTTTAAGGAGAGTGGTAAACTCACTGACAGTACTTGGGAATGCCCGCTGTATGCGCCCTAGCCCATCCTTTTTATTCCCTGTACTTGCTTTTCATGAGTAAGCGCTCGTGCTAGTAATTGACCTTGATATGCATATCCCATTCTTGCTGGTAATTTCGAACTGTGCCTCTTTCGCCAGCCTTTTGCCAGTACTTACACAGGGCTGTAACTGGAGGGTAACAAAGAAATTCGAAGGAAAAAAAAGCCCACGGGCTACGATGCAATACGAAGTTATCATTATAAAAGACCGACACATCTGCCAATATTTGACTAAAAGCTAATATTTCGAGACAAAGCCCTGGTTGTCTTCAGAGGTGACTGTCCCGAGGAGCGACAGAAGCAGCGTTTTTAAGCGCAAGAGGCAACACAAAGACCTCGGCCATGACGTGGCAAGGGCGACAGACGACCGTTTATGAACGCTATACAGTAAAACCTCGGTGATACGATCACGGCTCGTACGAATTTCGGCGTGATACGAATTTTTCTGTGGTCCCGGACAAGGTCCATTAGCCTTGTATTGGAGTGCGGTTGTTGCGAACCGATTTGCACCCCGCGACGTTTGATACGAACGTACGCTAGCGCACATGTACGAACAGGTGCTGCCCGCACTGTCACGGAAGACCCGGCAATCACGCGCGGGCGCGGGCATGCGCGCTGCGCGACCATCAACGGTGCGTCGTTGCCTACGAGATAGTGCACGCGAATTTTGGAGGCCTTTAGGCGCCTTCGCATTTAGATTACAGATGACGTTGACGTCGTGCTTTTTTTTTCCCCGACGCGTTGACGCGTGCTCTTGTGCTCGATGCAGCAGCGTCTTTGTACTGTGTTAACACGTGCCTGCCACGTCGATGCAAGCCATGTACCCGCAATCAGACGTTCTACGAAACAAGACTGAAACTTGGGCTGCGGGTCCGTCATGAAGTCCCATTAAAGGCGGACGTAGACCCCAAGAGACGAAGCGGACGGTCTTGGCGAAGGAGCTTGGCCTCTATCGCGTGTAAAGCGCTTCTTAAGTCACTTTCGCCGCAGTATCTTGGTGTCATGCAGAAAAGCGTAGTAAGATTAGGAAGGGGCTACTAGCGGTCACGGGGCACAACACATCTCGTTCATTAATTACACACGCGCGCATGCACCGTATATTTAAGAGTACAAATATGATCGCTGACGTCTAAAAACTTTACTGGCAATCATTCAGAACTGTTCATGACGTCGCTGCGGCCCTGAGAAACACTAAATCAAAACGTATGCCAACTTTCTTTTGTCGCATACTAATTTTCATGTTTTCTGGTGATACGAATTTCGGATGATACGAATATTTTAAATGCGAAGCATTTCTTAGCGAACCTCTGCCACTTTGAGCGTTTCTATCTACGTATCTATCTATCTATCTATCTATCTATCTATCTATCTATCTATCTATCTATCTATCTATCTATCTATCTATCTATCTTAGCCGCCTACGTCTGGGTGCTCTCATGATCGCCTCCTTAACTTGGTGTTGACCAAAATTGGCATGAGAGGGCAAGAAGATTTGACGAATATGACTGTCGGGTAATGGCATGAATAACGCGAAGATCCTGTCGCGTACGTCGTCAAACCCTCTCCTCGAGACCCGTGCGGCACATACCCGTTTACCAGGGGCCGCGGTGTACGGGTATGCGCCACAGGTGATTGACAGTTTATATCTACCCAGGAACGGCGAGAACAGACATTGGTAACTTAAATGGAAGAGCTTGAAGAAAAACCAACATCGCAGCGTTTACCCGACGAACGGAAAGAATGAAAATTAGACCGCAGCAGGAATCGAACCCAAACATTCTGCGTGGCAATCAGGTATTCTACCACAGAGCCACGACAGGTACATATACTGGTTTGGAAAAAACAGCCTATGGAGGCGTAATGTCGGTGCAATGTCAATTGTGGTTATGGTGCTGGCTATCTCATTTTGCAACAAAGCAATAAACACTACATGATACTCCTACGATACAGGCGTCATATCAGATTAACGTGTGGTTCCGGTGTTGGCTCCGGTTTTATAGCAGTCTAATAAACATTACAATTGTATTCCTATGATTCAGCAAGCTATATTGATGTATTGCACGACCCCGGAGGAATACATTAACGAAAGTTACGTATGATATTAGCCCGCCAGAACGCCGCAGTGCATTCTTCATTTCTTAAGAGACTGGGCGATGGCCTCATGCTGACCGAGGATGATACCGGGTTTACTGACAGCCGCTTTGTAGACTAGGCTACGTAGGCCACATAGGCCCAGGTAGTCTACGCCATCCATTTATGTTGGTCTACCTAGCACTATCCTGGCCTACCAGCCAGAACGGCCTATACCTCACCAACGCGAAGGGTGACATCAGGTTCCGACATGTCGCCAGCTCTATCGACAGACAATTTGTTGACGAAATGACCGAGGCATCCGCGATTTCCAACAGGTGCACAATACGTCATACTTCACTACACATGGACCCTTCGTCACCGCGATCACGACCGGATCCAGTTACAAGTCATGACGAGCTGTTGGTGCTCACTTACCACGGTGATGATGACCTTGTTCAAGAACTGTCAGGAACTTCTTCCACACATGCACACAGGTTCGTGAAACGTGCTTACGTTCTCCATCACAAGGACAAACACTACATATCAGCTTACTGCTCCTGGTGTTGGTAAACACATGTTGCCGTACGCAGCCTTACCCAACTGTAAACAACTGGTTATATAACACATATGCTGCTCTTCAACGTATATGTGTGCGTATAAAATTAATGCAAATCTTTAGCGTCACTTTGTCACATTTCGCTCAGAAAAAAATTACGCCACAGTCACGTTTCCGCCGCATGCTTCGCATACATCGACTCTCACGGTGCGTGGGATCTGCCGAATTTTTATTTCTCCCCTGCTCCTTTCCCACCTCCTCAACCTCACTTCCCTTTTCCGTCCGTTGCTATACTGTATATACTCTACAAGACGATGCTATGCTTTAACATCTCGCCTCCTTTTTTCTGTCCTCCTCAACCTCACTTCCCTTTCCCACCACTTGCTACACTGTATATACTATACGAGACGACGTTATGCTTTTATTTCTCCCTTGCTTCTTTCCCACCTCCTCAACCTCACTTCCCTTTTCCGTCCGTTGCTATAAACTGTACACTATACAAGATGATGCAATGCTTTAACTTCTCGCCTCCTTCTTTCCCACCTCCACAACCTCACTTCCCTTTTCCGTCCGTTGCTATACTGTATATACTCTACAAGACGATGCTATGCTTTAACATCTCGCCTCCTTTTTCTGTCCACCTCAACCTCACTTCCCTTTCCCACCACTTGCTACACTGTATATACTATACGAGACGACGTTATGCTTTTATTTCTCCCCTGCTTCTTTCCCACCTCCTCAACCTCACTTCCCTTTTCCGTCCGTTGCTATAAACTACACTATACAAGATGATGCAATGCTTTAACTCCTCGCCTCCTTCTTTCCCACCTCCACAACCTCACTTCCCTTTTCCGTCCGTTGCTATACTGTATATACTCTACAAGACGATGCTATGCTTTAACATCTCGCCTCCTTTTTTCTGTCCTCCTCAACCTCACTTCCCTTTCCCACCACTTGCTACACTGTATATACTATACAAGACGACGTTATGCTTTTATTTCTCCCCTGCTTCTTTCCCACCTCCTCAACCTCACTTCCCTTTTCCGTTCGTTGCTATAAACTGTACACTATACAAGATGATGCAATGCTTTAACTTCTCGCCTCCTTCTTTCCCACCTCCACAACCTCACTTCCCTTTTCCGTCCGTTGCTATACTGTATATACTCTACAAGACGATGCTATGCTTTAACATCTCGCCTTCTTTTTTCTGTCCTCCTCAACCTCACTTCCCTTTCCCACCCCTTGCTACACTGTATATACTATGCAAGACGATGTTATGCTTTTACTTCTCCCCTCCTTCTTTCCCACCTCCTCAACTTCAGTTCCCTTTTCCGTCCGTTGCTATAAACTGTACACTATACAAGATGATGCAATGCTTTAACTTCTCGCCTCCTTCTTTCCCACCTCCACAACCTCACTTCCCTTTTCCGTCCGTTGCTATACTGTATATACTCTACAAGACGATGCTATGCTTTAACATCTCGCCTCCTTTTTTCTGTCCTCCTCAACCTCACTTCCCTTTCCCACCCCTTGCTACACTGTATATACTATACGAGACGACGTTATGCTTTTATTTCTCCCCTGCTTCTTTCCCACCTCCACAACCTCACTTCCCTTTTCCGTCCGTTGCTATACTGTATATACTCTACAAGACGATGCTATGCTTTAACATCTCGCCTCCTTTTTTCTGTCCTCCTCAACCTCACTTCCCTTTCCCACCACTTGCTACACTGTATATACTATACGAGACGACGTTATCCATTTATTTCTCCCCTGCTTCTTTCCCACCTCCTCAACCTCACTTCCCTTTTCCGTCCGTTGCTATACTGTATTACTCTACAAGATGATGCAATGCTCTAACTTCTCCCCTCCTTCTTTCCCACCTCCACAACCTCACTTCCCTTTTCCACCTCTTGCTACACTGTATATACTATACAAGACGATTTTATGCTTTTACTTCTCCCCTCCTTCTTTCCCACCTCCTCAACCTCACTTCCCTTTTCCGTCCGTTGCTATACTGTACATACTCTACAAGACGATGCTATGCTTTAACATCTCGCCTCCTTTTTTCTGTCCTCCTCAACCTCACTTCCCTTTCCCACCCCTTGCTACACTGTATATACTACACGAGACGACGTTATGCTTTTATTTCTCCCCTGCTTCTTTCCCACCTCCTCAACCTCACTTCCCTTTTCCGTCCATTGCTATACTGTATGTACTCTACAAGAAGCTGCTATGCTTTAACTTCTCGTCTCCTTCTTTCCCACCTCCACAACCTCACTTCCCTTTTCCACCCCTTGCTACACTGTATATACTATACAAGACGACGTTATGCTTTTATTTCTCCCCTGCTCCTTTCCCACCTCCTCAACCTCACTTCTCTTTTCCGTCCGTTGCTATACTGTATATACTCTACAAGACGATGCTATGCTTTAACATCTCGCCTCCTTTTTTCTGTCCTCCTCAACCTCACTTCCCTTTCCCACCACTTGCTACACTGTATATACTATACGAGACGATGTTATGCTTTTACTTTTCCCCTCCTTCTTTCCCACCTCCTCAACCTCAGTTCCATTTTCCGTCCGTTGCTATAAACTGTACACTATACAAGATGATGCAATGCTTTAACTTCTCGCCTCCTTCTTTCCCACCTCCACAACCTCAAGCAAGGTGTGTGACCGGGCTAGTTGGTATTCCATATTGACGTGAACAGCGCGTGTAATACACAAGGACGAAGAAACGACGAGGACTAGCGCTGACTTCCAACTGAAATTTATTAACACAAACATAGAAAAACGAGAACAAGTAGGCACACGTGATCAACGCTCATTTGAATTGCGCATGACGGCAGGCACGGAGAGGGAACCAAGAACCAAGAAGAATTAATAAGCAAAAACCACAAAACCGCGAAAAGACGTCAGGAGAAGCAACCGGAGTATGTCTAGGTTATCTGGCCGGATGAACTTAGGTAATCTATTTCTTTTTCAGTGAGGGCGATTGAAGGTTTGCTGATACAATTGCCTTTAGCGATGGCAGCAGCTTCAATGATTATGCGCGTGCTATCCTGGCGATGCTTAGCTAAAATCTGTGTGTTATCAAATGCTGGAGCGCACCCGCATTGTGAACAGTGCATTGCAAGAAAACAGTGCATTACTAATTCTTCTTGGTTCTTGGTTCCCTCTCCATGCCTGCCGTCATGCGCAATTCAAATGAGCGTTGATCACGTGTGCCTACTTGTTCTCGTTTTTCTATGTTTGTGTTAATAAATTTCAGTTGGAAGTCAGCGCTAGTCCTCGTCGTTTCTTCGTCCTTGTGTATTACACGCGCTGTTCACGTCAATCCACAACCTCACTTCCCTTTTCCGTCCGTTGCTATACTGTATATACTCTACAAGACGATGCTATGCTTTAACATATCGCCTCCTTTTTTCTGTCCTCCTCAACCTCACTTCCCTTTCCCACCCCTTGCTACACTGTATATACTATACGAGACGACGTTATGCTTTTATTTCTCCCCTGCTTCTTTCCCACCTCCTCAACCTCACTTCCCTTTTCCGTCCGTTGCTATAAACTGTACACTATACAAGATGATGCAATGCTTTAACTTCTCGCCTCCTTCTTTCCCACCTCCACAACCTCACTTCCCTTTTCCGTCCGTTGCTATACTGTATATACTCAACAAGACGATGCTATGCTTTAACATCTCGCCTCCTTTTTTCTGTCCTCCTCAACCTCACTTCCCTTTCCCACCACTTGCTACACTGTATATACTATACGAGACGACGTTATGCTTTTATTTCTCCCCTGCTTCTTTCTCACCTCCTCAACCTCACTTCCCTTTTCCGTCCGTTGCTATACTGTATATACTCTACAAGACGATGCTATGCTTTAACGTCAAGCCTCCTTTTTTCTGTGCTCCTCAACCTCACTTCTCTTTCCCACCCCTTGCTACACTGTATATACTATACGAGACGACGTTATGCTTTCATTTCTCCCCTGCTTCTTTCCCACCTCCTCAACCTCACTTCCCTTTTCCGTCCGTTGCTATACACTGTACACTATACAAGATGATGCAATGCTTTAACTTCTCGCCTCCTTCTTTCCCACCTCCACAACCTCACTTCCCTTTTCCGTCCGTTGCTATACTGTATATACTCTACAAGACGATGTTATGCTTTTACTTCTCCCCTCCTTCTTTCCCACCTCCTCAACCTCACTTCCCTTTTCCGTCCGTTGCTATACTATATATACTCTACAAGATGATGCAATGCTTTAACTTCTCCCCTCCTCCTTTCCCACCTCCTCAACCTCACTTCCCTTTTCCACCCCTTGCTACACTGTATATACTATACGAGACGACGTTATGCTTTTATTTCTCCCCTGCTTCTTTCCCACCTCTTCAACCTCACTTCCCTTTTCCACCCCTTGCTACACTGTATATACTATACAAGACGATGTTATGCTTCTACTTCTCCCCTCCTTCTTTCCCACCTCCTCAACCTCACTTCCCTTTTCCACCCCTTGCTACACTGTATATACTATACAAGACGATGTTATGCTTTTACTCCTCCCCTCCTTCTTTCCCACCTGCTCAACCTCACTTCCCTTTTCCGTCCGTTGCTATACTGTATATACTCTACAAGATGATGCATTGCTTTAACTTCTCCCCTCCTTCTTTCCCACCTCCTCAACCTCACTTCCCTTTTCCACCCCTTGCTACACTGTATATACTATACAAGACGATGTTATGCTTTTACTTCTCCCCTCCTTCTTTCCCACCTCCTCAACCTCACTTCCCTTTTCCATCCGTTGCTATAAACTGTACACTATACAAGATAATGCAATGCTTTAACTTCTCGCCTCCTTCTTTCCCACCTCCACAACCTCACTTCCCTTTTCCGTCCGTTGCTATACTGTATATACTGTACAAGACCATGCTATGCTTTAACATCTCGCCTCCTTTTTTCTGTCCTCCTCAACCTCACTTCCCTTTCCCACCACTTGCTACACTGTATATACTATACGAGACGACGTTATCCATTTATTTCTCCCCTGCTTCTTTCCCACCTCCTCAACCTCACTTCCCTTTTCCGTCCGTTGCTATACTGTATTACTCTACAAGATGATGCAATGCTCTAACTTCTCGCCTCCTTCTTTCCCACCTCCACAACCTCACTTCCCTTTTCCACCCCTTGCTACACTGTATATACTATACAAGACGATTTTATGCTATTACTTCTCCCCTCCTTCTTTCCCACCTCCTCAACCTCACTTCCCTTTTCCGTCCGTTGCTATACTGTACATACTCTACAAGACGATGCTATGCTTTAACATCTCGCCTCCTTTTTTCTGTCCTCCTCAACCTCACTTCCCTTTCCCACCACTTGCTACACTGTATATACTATACGAGACGACGTTATGCTTTTATTTCTCCCCTGCTTCTTTCCCACCTCCTCAACCTCACTTCCCTTTTCCGTCCATTGCTATACTGTATGTACTCTACAAGACGATGCTATGCTTTAACTTCTCGTCTCCTTCTTTCCCACCTCCACAACCTCACTTCCCTTTTCCATCCCTTGCTACACTGTATATACTATACAAGACGACGTTATGCTTTTATTTCTCCCCTGCTCCTTTCCCACCTCCTCAACCTCACTTCCCTTTTCCGTCCGTTGCTATACTGTATATACTCTACAAGACGATGCTATGCTTTACCATCTCGCCTCCTTTTTTCTGTCCTCCTCAACCTCACTTCCCTTTCCCACCACTTGCTACACTGTATATACTATACGAGACGACGTTATGCTTTTATTTCTCCCCTGCTTCTTTCCCACCTCCTCAACATCACTTCCCTTTTCCGTCGGTTGCTATAAACTGTACACTATACAAGATGATGCAATGCTTTAACTTCTCGCCTCCTTCTTTCCCACCTCCACAACCTCACTTCCCTTTTCCGTCCGTTGCTATACTGTATATACTCTACAAGACGATGCTATGCTTTAACATCTCGCCTCCTTTTTTCTGTCCTCCTCAACCTCACTTCCCTTTCCCACCACTTGCTACACTGTATATACTATACGAGACGACGTTATGCTTTTATTTCTCCCCTGCTTCTTTCCCACCTCTTCAACCTCACTTCCCTTTTCCACCCCTTGCTACACTGTATATACTATACAAGACGATGTTATGCTTTTACTTCTCCCCTCCTTCTTTCCCACCTCCTCAACCTCACTTCCCTTTTCCACCCCTTGCTACACTGTATATACTATACAAGACGATGTTATGCTTTTACTTCTCCCCTCCTTCTTTCCCACCTCCTCAACCTCACTTCCCTTTTCCACCCCTTGCTACACTGTATATACTATACAAGACGATGTTATGCTTTTACTTCTCCCCTCCTTCTTTCCCACCTCCTCAACCTCACTTCCCTTTTCCGTCCGTTGCTATACTGTATATACTCTACAAGATGATGCATTGCTTTAACTTCTCCCCTCCTTCTTTCCCACCTCCTCAACCTCACTTCCCTTTTCCACCCCTTGCTACACTGTATATACTATACAAGACGATGTTATGCTTTTACTTCTCCCCTCCTTCTTTCCCACCTCCTCAACCTCACTTCCCTTTTCCATCCGTTGCTATAAACTGTACACTATACAAGATAATGCAATGCTTTAACTTCTCGCCTCCTTCTTTCCCACCTCCACAACCTCACTTCCCTTTTCCGTCCGTTGCTATACTGTATATACTCTACAAGACGATGCTATGCTTTAACATCTCGCCTCCTTTTTTCTGTCCTCCTCAACCTCACTTCCCTTTCCCACCACTTGCTACACTGTATATACTATACGAGACGACGTTATCCATTTATTTCTCCCCTGCTTCTTTCCCACCTCCTCAACCTCACTTCCCTTTTCCGTCCGTTGCTATACTGTATTACTCTACAAGATGATGCAATGCTCTAACTTCTCGCCTCCTTCTTTCCCACCTCCACAACCTCACTTCCCTTTTCCACCCCTTGCTACACTGTATATACTATACAAGACGATTTTATGCTATTACTTCTCCCCTCCTTCTTTCCCACCTCCTCAACCTCACTTCCCTTTTCCGTCCGTTGCTATACTGTACATACTCTACAAGACGATGCTATGCTTTAACATCTCGCCTCCTTTTTTCTGTCCTCCTCAACCTCACTTCCCTTTCTCACCCCTTGCTACACTGTATATACTACACGAGACGACGTTATGCTTTTACTTCTCCCCTGCTTCTTTCCCACCTCCTGAACCTCACTTCCCTTTTCGGTCCGTTGCTATACTGTGTATACTCTACAAGACGATGCTAAGCTTTAACATCTCGCCTCATTTTTTCTGTCCTCCTCAACCTCATTTCCCTTTCCCACCCCTTGCTACACTGTATATACTATACGAGACGACGTTATGCTTTTATTTCTCCCCTGCTTCTTTCCCACCTCCTCAACCTCACTTCCCTTTTCCGTCCATTGCTATACTGTATGTACTCTACAAGACGATGCTATGCTTTAACTTCTCGTCTCCTTCTTTCCCACCTCCACAACCTCACTTCCCTTTACCACCCCTTGCTAAACTGTATATACTATACAAGACGACGTTATGCTTTTATTTCTCCCCTGCTCCTTTCCCACCTCCTCAACCTCACTTCCCTTTTCCGTCCGTTGCTATACTGTATATACTCTACAAGACGATGCTATGCTTTAACATCTCGCCTCCTATTTTCTGTCCTCCTCAACCTCACTTCCCTTTCCCACCACTTGCTACACTGTATATACTATACGAGACGACGTTATGCTTTTATTTCTCCCCTGCTTCTTTCCCACCTCCTCAACCTCACTTCCCTTTTCCGTCCGTTGCTATAAACTGTACACTATGCAAGATGATGCAATGCTTTAACTTCTCGCCTCCTTCTTTCCCACCTCCACAACCTCACTTCCCTTTTCCGTCCGTTGCTATACTGTATATACTCTACAAGACGATGCTATGCTTTAACATCTCGCCTCCTTTTTTCTGTCCTCCTCAACCTCACTTCCCTTTCCCACCCCTTGCTACACTGTATATACTATACAAGACGATGTTATGCTTTTACTTCTCCCCTCCTTCTTTCCCACCTCCTCAACCTCAGTTCCCTTTTCCGTCCGTTGCTATAAACTGTACACTATACAAGATGATGCAATGCTTTAACTTCTCGCCTCCTTCTTTCCCACCTCCACAACCTCACTTCCCTTTTCCGTCCGTTGCTATACTGTATATACTCTACAAGACGATGCTATGCTTTAACATCTCGCCTCATTTTTTCTGTCCTCCTCAACCTCATTTCCCTTTCCCACCCCTTGCTACACTGTATATACTATACGAGACGACGTTATGCTTTTATTTCTCCCCTGCTTCTTTCCCACCTCCTCAACCTCACTTCCCTTTTCCGTCCATTGCTATACTGTATGTACTCTACAAGACGATGCTATGCTTTAACTTCTCGTCTCCTTCTTTCCCACCTCCACAACCTCACTTCCCTTTTCCAACCCTTGCTACAATGTATATACTATACAAGACGACGTTATGCTTTTAAATGCGAAGCATTTCTTAGCGAACCTCTGGCACTTTGAGCGTTTCTATCTACGTATCTATCTATCTATCTATCTATCTATCTATCTATCTATCTAGCCGCCTACGTCTGGGTGCTCTCATGATCGCCTCCTTAACTTGGTGTTGACCAAAATTGGCATGAGAGGGCAAGAAGATTTGACGAATATGACTGTCGGGTAATGGCATGAATAACGCGAAGATCCTGTCGCGTACGTCGTCAAACCCTCTCCTCCAGACCCGTGCGGCACATACCCGTTTACCAGGGGCCGCGGTGTACGGGTATGCGCCACAGGTGATTGACAGTTTATATCTACCCAGGAACGGCGAGAACAGACATTGGTAACTTAAATGGAAGAGCTTGAAGAAAAACCAACATCGGCAGCGTTTACCCGACGAACGGAAAGAATGAAAATTAGACCGCAGCAGGAATCGAACCCAAACATTCTGCGTGGCAATCAGGTATTCTACCACAGAGCCACGACAGGTACATATACTGGTTTGGAAAAAACAGCCTATGGAGGCGTAATGTCGGTGCAATGTTAATTGTGGTTATGGTGCTGGCTATCTCATTTTGCAACAAAGCAATAAACACTACATGATACTCCTACGATACAGGCGTCATATCAGATTAACGTGTGGTTCCGGTGTTGGCTCCGGTTTTATAGCAGTCTAATAAACATTACATTTGTATTCCTATGATTCAGCAAGCTATATTGATGTATTGCACGACCCCGGAGGAATACATTAACGAGAGTTACGTATGATATTAGCCCGCCAGAACGCCGCAGTGCATTCTTCATTTCTTAAGAGACTGGGCGATGGCCTCATGCTGACCGAGGATGATACCGGGTTTACTGACAGCCGCTTTGTAGACTAGGCTACGTAGGCCACATAGGCCCAGGTAGTCTACGCCATCCATTTATGTTGGTCTACCTAGCACTATTCTGGCCTACCAGCCAGAACGGCCTATACCTCACCAACGCGAAGGGTGACATCAGGTTCCGACATGTCGCCGGCTCTATCGACAGACAATTTGTTGACGAAATGACCGAGGCATCCGCGATTTCCAACAGGTGCACAATACGTCATACTTCACTACACATGGACCCTTCGTCACCGCGATCACGACCGGAT
Source organism: Rhipicephalus sanguineus (assembly GCF_013339695.2). NCBI lineage: Eukaryota > Metazoa > Arthropoda > Arachnida > Ixodida > Ixodidae > Rhipicephalus > Rhipicephalus sanguineus. The sequence continues at coordinate 157,652,300 of NC_051183.1, forward strand.
CCAGTTACAAGTCATGACGAGCTGTTGGTGCTCACTGACCACGGTGATGATGACCTTGTTCAAGAACTGTCAGGAACTTCTTCCACACATGCACACAGGTTCGTGAAACGTGCTTACGTTCTCCATCACAAGGACAAACACTACATATCAGCTTACTGCTCCTGGTGTTGGTAAACCCATGTTGCCGTACGCAGCCTTACCCAACAGTAAACAACTGGTTATATAACACATATGCTGCTCTTCAACGTATATGTGTGCGTATAAAATTAATGCAAATCTTTAGCGTCACTTTGTAACATTTCGCTCAGAAAAAAATTACGCCACAGTCACGTTTCCGCCGCATGCTTCGCATACATCGACTCTCACGGTGCGTGGGATCTGCCGAATTTTTATTTCTCCCCTGCTCCTTTCCCACCTCCTCAACCTCACTTCCCTTTTCCGTCCGTTGCTATAAACTGTACACTATACAAGATGATGCAATGCTTTAACTTCTCGCCTCCTTCTTTCCCACCTCCACAACCTCACTTCCCTTTTCCGTCTGTTGCTATACTGTATATACTCTACAAGACGATGCTATGCTTTAACATCTCGCCTCCTTTTTTCTGTCCACCTCAACCTCACTTCCCTTTCCCACCACTTGCTACACTGTATATACTATACGAGACGACGTTATGCTTTTATTTCTCCCCTGCTTCTTTCCCACCTCCTCAACCTCACTTCCCTTTTCCGTCCGTTGCTATAAACTACACTATACAAGATGATGCAATGCTTTAACTCCTCGCCTCCTTCTTTCCCACCTCCACAACCTCACTTCCCTTTTCCGTCCGTTGCTATACTGTATATACTCTACAAGACGATGCTATGCTTTAACATCTCGCCTCCTTTTTTCTGTCCTCCTCAACCTCACTTCCCTTTCCCACCCCTTGCTACACTGTATATACTATACAAGACGATGTTATACTTTTACTTCTCCCCTCCTTCTTTCCCACCTCCTCAACCTCAGTTCCCTTTTCCGTCCGTTGCTATAAACTGTACACTATACAAGATGATGCAATGCTTTAACTTCTCGCCTCCTTCTTTCCAACCTCCACAACCTCACTTCCCTTTTCCGTCCGTTGCTATACTGTATATACTCTACAAGACGATGCTATGCTTTAACATATCGCCTCCTTTTAGATGCGAAGTATCTTAAGGCGGAGCTCAATCCGGTGGTGGTGGTGGTGGTGGTGTGCGTTCTGACCACCCTTACTGCGCATGCGCATACCCTCTCCACACACCTCCTCTCCCCTCTCCACACCTCCTCTCCCCTTCCCCTATCCACTTTCCCTCTCCCCTTCCCCTATCCACTTTCCCTCTCCCCTTCCCCTCTCCACTTTCCCTCTCCCCTTCTCCCCTCCCCCTTTCCACTCTTCCTCTGAAACGCGGGCTAGACATGCCGAAATTCTCCCCTGCTCAACGCCGCGATGAGCTCGAGCGCATGCGCGTCCCCTCCCCTTCTCTCTCCTCTCCTACGCTGCCCCCCTCTCGCCCGCCTGTAGGCCGCGTTCCCCGCTCGCCCTGTGAGAATTAACGGCCAGGCTAGATGGAAGATACGACGCGCGTAGCGTCCCTCTTCGCGTTCCACGACGCGAGGTCGGTAGCATGCCCAACGAACGCCAACGGAACGCGATCGTGCAAGTGCCCCGGCTTCGCATCGCCTCATGGTCCCCTTTAGCGGGAGATGGTGTAATTTTTTTCTGTCCTCCTCAACCTCACTTCCCTTTCCCACCCCTTGCTACACTGTATATACTACACGAGACGACGTTATGCTTTTATTTCTCCCCTGCTTCTTTCCCACCTCCTCAACCTCACTTCCCTTTTCCGTCCGTTGCTATACTGTATATACTCTACAAGACGATGCTATGCTTTAACATCTCGCCTCCTTTTTTCTGTCCTCCTCAACCTCATTTCCCTTTCCCACGCCTTGCTACACTGTATATACTATACGAGACGACGTTATGCTTTTATTTCTCCCCTGCTTCTTTCCCACCTCCTCAACCTCACTTCCCTTTTCCATCCGTTGCTATAAACTGTACACTATACAAGATGATGCAATGCTTTTACTTCTCCCCTCCTTCTTTCCCACCTCCTCAACCTCACTTCCCTTTTCCACCCCTTGCTACACTGTATTTACTATACAAGACGATGTTATGCTTTTACTTCTCCCCTCCTTCTTTCCCACCTCCTCAACCTCACTTCCCTTTTCCAACCCTTGCTATACTGTATATACTCTACAAGATGATGCAATGCTTTAACTTCTCCCCTCCTTCTTTCCCACCTCCTCAACCCCACTTCCCGTTTCCACCCCTTGCTACACTGTATATACTATACAAGACGATGTTATGCTTTTACTTCTCCCCTCCTTCTTTCCCACCTCCTCAACCTCACTTCCCTTTTCCATCCGTTGCTATAAACTGTACACTATACAAGATGATGCAATGCTTTAACTTCTCGCCTCCTTCTTTCCCACCTCCACAACCTCACTTCCCTTTTCCGTCCGTTGCTATACTGTATATACTCTACAAGACGATGCTATGCTTTAACATCTCGCCTCCTTTTTTCTGTTCTCCTCAACCTCACTTCCCTTTCCCACCACTTGCTACACTGTATATACTATACGAGACGACGTTATCCATTTATTTCTCCCCTGCTTCTTTCCCACCTCCTCAACCTCACTTCCCTTTTCCGTCCATTGCTATACTGTATTATTCTACAAGATGATGCAATGCTCTAACTTCTCCCCTCCTTATTTCCCACCTCCACAACCTCACTTCCCTTTTCCACCCCTTGCTACACTGTATATACTATACAAGACGATGTTATGCTTTTACTTCTCCCCTCCTTCTTTCCCACCTCCTCAACCTCACTTCCCTTTTCCGTCCGTTGCTATACCGTACATACTCTACAAGACGATGCTATGCTTTAACATCTCGCCTCCTTTTTTCTATCCTCCTCAACCTCACTTCCCTTTTCCACCCCTTGCTACACTGTATATACTATACGAGACGATGTTATGCTTTTACTTCTCCCCTCCTTCTTTCCCACCTCCTCAACCTCACTTCCCTTTTCCGTCCGTTGCTATACTGTACATACTCTACAAGACGATGCTATGCTTTAACATCTCGCCTCCTTTTAGATGCGAAGTATCATAAGGCGGAGCTCAATCCGGTGGTGGTGGTGGTGGTGGTGGTGGTGGTGTGCGTTCTGACCACCCTTACTGCGCATGCGCATACCCTCTCCACACACCTCCTCTCCCCTCTCCACACACCTCCTCTCCCCTCTCCACACCTCCTCTCCACTTTCCCTCTCCCCCCTCTCCACTTCCCCTCTCCACTTTCCCTCTCCCCTTCTCCCCTCACCCTTTCCACTCTTCCTCTGAAACGCGGGCTAGACATGCCGAAATTCTCCCCTGCTCAACGCCGCGATGAGCTCGAGCGCATGCGCGTCCCCTCCCCTTCTCTCTCCTCTCCTACGCTGCCCCCCTCTCGCCCGCCTGTAGGCCGCGTTCCCCGCTCGCCGTGTGAGAATTAACGGCCAGGCTAGATGGAAGATACGACGCGCGTAGCGTCCCTCTTCGCGTTCCACGACGCGAGGTCGGTAGCATGCCCAACGAACGCCAACGGAACGCGATCGTGCAAGTGCTCCGGCTTCGCATCGCCTCATGGTCCCCTTTAGCGGGAGATGGTGTAATTTTTTTCTGTCCTCCTCAACCTCACTTCTCTTTCCCACCCCTTGCTACACTGTATATACTACACGAGACGACGTTATGCTTTTATTTCTCCCCTGCTTCTTTCCCACCTCCTCAACCTCACTTCCCTTTTCCGTCCGTTGCTATACTGTATATACTCTACAAGACGATGCTATGCTTTAACATCTCGCCTCCTTTTTTCTGTCCTCCTCAACCTCATTTCCCTTTCCCACGCCTTGCTACACTGTATATACTATACGAGACGACGTTATGCTTTTATTTCTCCCCTGCTTCTTTCCCACCTCCTCAACCTCACTTCCCTTTTCCATCCGTTGCTATAAACTGTACACTATACAAGATGATGCAATGCTTTTACTTCTCCCCTCCTTCTTTCCCACCTCCTCAACCTCACTTCCCTTTTCCACCCCTTGCTACACTGTATATACTATACAAGACGATGTTATGCTTTTACTTCTCCCCTCCTTCTTTCCCACCTCCTCAACCTCACTTCCCTTTTCCACCCCTTGCTATACTGTATATACTCTACAAGATGATGCAATGCTTTAACTTCTCCCCTCCTTCTTTCCCACCTCCTCAACCCCACTTCCCGTTTCCACCCCTTGCTACACTGTATATACTATACAAGACGATGTTATGCTTTTACTTCTCCCCTCCTTCTTTCCCACCTCCTCAACCTCACTTCCCTTTTCCATCCGTTGCTATAAACTGTACACTATACAAGATGATGCAATGCTTTAACTTCTCGCCTCCTTCTTTCCCACCTCCACAACCTCACTTCCCTTTTCCGTCCGTTGCTATACTGTATATACTCTACAAGACGATGCTATGCTTTAACATCTCGCCTCCTTTTTTCTGTTCTCCTCAACCTCACTTCCCTTTCCCACCACTTGCTACACTGTATATACTATACGAGACGACGTTATCCATTTATTTCTCCCCTGCTTCTTTCCCACCTCCTCAACCTCACTTCCCTTTTCCGTCCATTGCTATACTGTATTATTCTACAAGATGATGCAGTGCTCTAACTTCTCCCCTCCTTCTTTCCCACCTCCACAACCTCACTTCCCTTTTCCACCCCTTGCTACACTGTATATACTATACAAGACGATGTTATGCTTTTACTTCTCCCCTCCTTCTTTCCCACCTCCTCAACCTCACTTCCCTTTTCCGTCCGTTGCTATACCGTACATACTCTACAAGACGATGCTATGCTTTAACATCTCGCCTCCTTTTTTCTGTCCTCCTCAACCTCACTTCCCTTTCCCACCCCTTGCTACACTGTATATACTACACGAGACGACGTTATGCTTTTATTTCTCCCCTCCTTCTTTCCCACCTCCTCAACCTCACTTCCCTTTTCCGTCCGTTGCTATACTGTACATACTCTACAAGACGATGCTATGCTTTAACATCTCGCCTCCTTTTAGATGCGAAGTATCATAAGGCGGAGCTCAATCCGGCGGTGGTGGTGGTGGTGGTGGTGGTGGTGGTGTGCGTTCTGACCACCCTTACTGCGCATGCGCCTACCCTCTCCACACACCTCCTCTCCCCTCTCCACACCTCCTCTCCACTTTCCCTCTCCCCCTCTCCACTTCCCCTCTCCACTTTCCCTCTCCCCTTCCCCTCTCCACTTTCCCTCTCCCCTTCTCCCCTCACCCTTTCCACTCTTCCTCTGAAACGCGGGCTAGACATGCCGAAATTCTCCCCTGCTCAACGCCGCGATGAGCTCGAGCGCATGCGCGTCCCCTCCCCTTCTCTCTCCTCTCCTACGCTGCCCCCCTCTCGCCCGCCTGTAGGCCGCGTTCCCCGCTCGCCCTGTGAGAATTAACGGCCAGGCTAGATGGAAGATACGACGCGCGTAGCGTCCCTCTTCGCGTTCCACGACGCGAGGTCGGTAGCATGCCCAACGAACGCCAACGGAACGCGATCGTGCAAGTGCTCCGGCTTCGCATCGCCTCATGGTCCCCTTTAGCGGGAGATGGTGTAATTTTTTTCTGTCCTCCTCAACCTCACTTCCCTTTCCCACCCCTTGCTACACTGTATATACTACACGATACGACGTTATGCTTTTATTTCTCCCCTGCTTCTTTCCCACCTCCTCAACCTCACTTCCCTTTTCCGTCCGTTGCTATACTGTATATACTCTACAAGACGATGCTATGCTTTAACATCTCGCCTCCTTTTTTCTGTCCTCCTCAACCTCATTTCTATTTCCCACGCCTTGCTACACTGTATATACTATACGAGACGAAGTTATGCTTTTATTTCTCCCCTGCTTCTTTCCCACCTCCTCAACCTCACTTCCCTTTTCCATCCGTTGCTATAAACTGTACACTATACAAGATGATGCAATGCTTTTACTTCACCCCTCCTTCTTTCCCACCTCCTCAACCTCACTTCCCTTTTCCACCCCTTGCTACACTGTATATACTATACAAGACGATGTTATGCTTTTACTTCTCCCCTCCTTCTTTCCCACCTCCTCAACCTCACTTCCCTTTTCCGTCCGTTGCTATACTGTACATACTCTACAAGACGATGCTATGCTTTAACATCTCGCCTCCATTTAGATGCGAAGTATCTTAAGGCGGAGCTCAAATCGGTGGTGGTGGTGGTGGTGGTGGTGGTGGTGTGCGTTCTGACCACCCTTACTGCGCATGCGCATACCCTCTCCACACACCTCCTCTCCCCTCTCCACACCTCCTCTCCACTTTCCCTCTCCCCTCCCCCTCTCCACTTTCCCTCTCCCCTTTCCCTCTCCCCTTCCCCTCTCCACTTTCCCTCTCCCCTTCTCCCCTCCCCCTTTCCACTCTTCCTCTGAAACGCGGGCTAGACATGCCGAAATTCTCCCCTGCTCAACGCCGCGATGAGCTCGAGCGCATGCGCGTCCCCTCCCCTTCTCTCCTCTCCTACGCTGCCCCCCTCTCGCCCGCCTGTAGGCCGCGTTCCCCGCTCGCCCTGTGAGAATTAACGGCCAGGCTAGATGGAAGATACGACGCGCGTAGCGTCCCTCTTCGCGTTCCACGACGCGAGGTCGGTAGCATGCCCAACGAACGCCAACGGAACGCGATCGTGCAAGTGCTCCGGCTTCGCATCGCCTCATGGTCCCCTTTAGCGGGAGATGGTGTAATTTTTTTCTGTCCTCCTCAACCTCACTTCCCTTTCCCACCCCTTGCTACACTGTATATACTACACGAGACGACGTTATGCTTTTATTTCTCCCCTGCTTCTTTCCCACCTCCTCAACCTCACTTCCCTTTTCCGTCCGTTGCTATACTGTATATACTCTACAAGACGATGCTATGCTTTAACATCTCGCCTCCTTTTTTCTGTCCTCCTCAACCTCATTTCCCTTTCCCACGCCTTGCTACACTGTATATACTATACGAGACGACGTTATGCTTTTATTTCTCCCCTCCTTCTTTCCCACCTCCTCAACCCCACTTCCCGTTTCCACCCCTTGCTACACTGTATATACTATACAAGACGATGTTATGCTTTTACTTCTCCCCTCCTTCTTTCCCACCTCCTCAACCTCACTTCCCTTTTCCATCCGTTGCTATAAACTGTACACTATACAAGATGATGCAATGCTTTAACTTCTCGCCTCCTTCTTTCCCACCTCCACAACCTCACTTCCCTTTTCCGTCCGTTGCTATACTGTATATACTCTACAAGACGATGCTATGCTTTAACATCTCGCCTCCTTTTTTCTGTTCTCCTCAACCTCACTTCCCTTTCCCACCACTTGCTACACTGTATATACTATACGAGACGACGTTATCCATTTATTTCTCCCCTGCTTCTTTCCCACCTCCTCAACCTCACTTCCCTTTTCCGTCCATTGCTATACTGTATTATTCTACAAGATGATGCAGTGCTCTAACTTCTCCCCTCCTTCTTTCCCACCTCCACAACCTCACTTCCCTTTCCCACCCCTTGCTACACTGTATATACTACACGATACGACGTTATGCTTTTATTTCTCCCCTGCTTCTTTCCCACCTCCTCAACCTCACTTCCCTTTTCCGTCCGTTGCTATACTGTATATACTCTACAAGACGATGCTATGCTTTAACATCTCGCCTCCTTTTTTCTGTCCTCCTCAACCTCATTTCTCTTTCCCACGCCTTGCTACACTGTATATACTATACGAGACGAAGTTATGCTTTTATTTCTCCCCTGCTTCTTTCCCACCTCCTCAACCTCACTTCCCTTTTCCATCCGTTGCTATAAACTGTACACTATACAAGATGATGCAATGCTTTTACTTCACCCCTCCTTCTTTCCCACCTCCTCAACCTCACTTCCCTTTTCCACCCCTTGCTACACTGTATATACTATACAAGACGATGTTATGCTTTTACTTCTCCCCTCCTTCTTTCCCACCTCCTCAACCTCACTTCCCTTTTCCGTCCGTTGCTATACTGTACATACTCTACAAGACGATGCTATGCTTTAACATCTCGCCTCCATTTAGATGCGAAGTATCTTAAGGCGGAGCTCAAATCGGTGGTGGTGGTGGTGGTGGTGGTGGTGGTGTGCGTTCTGACCACCCTTACTGCGCATGCGCATACCCTCTCCACACACCTCCTCTCCCCTCTCCACACCTCCTCTCCACTTTCCCTCTCCCCTCCCCCTCTCCACTTTCCCTCTCCCCTTTCCCTCTCCCCTTCCCCTCTCCACTTTCCCTCTCCCCTTTCCCTCTCCCCTTCCCCTCTCCACTTTCCCTCTCCCCTTCTCCCCTCCCCCTTTCCACTCTTCTTCTGAAACGCGGGCTAGACATGCCGAAATTCTCCCCTGCTCAACGCCGCGATGAGCTCGAGCGCATGCGCGTCCCCTCCCCTTCTCTCCTCTCCTACGCTGCCCCCCTTTCGCCCGCCTGTAGGCCGCGTTCCCCGCTCGCCCTGTGAGAATTAACGGCCAGGCTAGATGGAAGATACGACGCGCGTAGCGTCCCTCTTCGCGTTCCACGACGCGAGGTCGGTAGCATGCCCAACGAACGCCAACGGAACGCGATCGTGCAAGTGCTCCGGCTTCGCATCGCCTCATGGTCCCCTTTAGCGGGAGATGGTGTAATTTTTTTCTGTCCTCCTCAACCTCACTTCCCTTTCCCACCCCTTGCTACACTGTATATACTACACGAGACGACGTTATGCTTTTATTTCTCCCCTGCTTCTTTCCCACCTCCTCAACCTCACTTCCCTTTTCCGTCCGTTGCTATACTGTATATACTCTACAAGACGATGCTATGCTTTAACATCTCGCCTCCTTTTTTCTGTCCTCCTCAACCTCATTTCCCTTTCCCACGCCTTGCTACACTGTATATACTATACGAGACGACGTTATGCTTTTATTTCTCCCCTGCTTCTTTCCCACCTCCTCAACCTCACTTCCCTTTTCCATCCGTTGCTATAAACTGTACACTATACAAGATGATGCAATGCTTTAACTTCTCCCCTCCTTCTTTCCCACCTCCTCAACCCCACTTCCCGTTTCCACCCCTTGCTACACTGTATATACTATACAAGACGATGTTATGCTTTTACTTCTCCCCTCCTTCTTTCCCACCTCCTCAACCTCACTTCCCTTTTCCATCCGTTGCTATAAACTGTACACTATACAAGATGATGCAATGCTTTAACTTCTCGCCTCCTTCTTTCCCACCTCCACAACCTCACTTCCCTTTTCCGTCCGTTGCTATACTGTATATACTCTACAAGACGATGCTATGCTTTAACATCTCGCCTCCTTTTTTCTGTTCTCCTCAACCTCACTTCCCTTTCCCACCACTTGCTACACTGTATATACTATACGAGACGACGTTATCCATTTATTTCTCCCCTGCTTCTTTCCCACCTCCTCAACCTCACTTCCCTTTTCCGTCCATTGCTATACTGTATTATTCTACAAGATGATGCAGTGCTCTAACTTCTCCCCTCCTTCTTTCCCACCTCCACAACCTCACTTCCCTTTTCCACCCCTTGCTACACTGTATATACTATACAAGACGATGTTATGCTTTTACTTCTCCCCTCCTTCTTTCCCACCTCCTCAACCTCACTTCCCTTTTCCGTCCGTTGCTATACCGTACATACTCAACAAGACGATGCTATGCTTTAACATCTCGCCTCCTTTTTTCTGTCCTCCTCAACCTCACTTCCCTTTCCCACCCCTTGCTACACTGTATATACTACACGAGACGACGTTATGCTTTTATTTCTCCCCTGCTTCTTTCCCACCTCCTCAACCTCACTTCCCTTTTCCGTCCGTTGCTATACTGTATATACTCTACAAGACGATGCTATGCTTTAACATCTCGCCTCATTTTTTCTGTCCTCCTCAACCTCATTTCCCTTTCCCACCCCTTGCTACACTGTATATACTATACGAGACGACGTTATTTTTTTTCTCCCCTGCTTCTTTCCCACCTCCTCAACCTCACTTCCCTTTTCCGTCCATTGCTATACTGTATGTACTCTACAAGACGATGCTATGCTTTAACTTCTCGTCTCCTTCTTTCCCACCTCCACAACCTCACTTCCCTTTTCCACCCCTTGCTACACTGTATATACTATACAAGACGACGTTATGCTTTTATTTCTCCCCTGCTCCTTTCCCACCTCCTCAACCTCACTTCCCTTTTCCGTCCGTTGCTATACTGTATATACTCTACAAGACGATGCTATGCTTTAACATCTCGCCTCCTTTTTTCTGTCCTCCTCAACCTCACTTCCCTTTCCCACCACTTGCTACACTGTATATACTATACGAGACGACGTTATGCTTTTATTTCTCCCCTGCTTCTTTCCCACCTCCTCAACCTCACTTCCCTTTTCCGTACGTTGCTATAAACTGTACACTATACAAGATGATGCAATGCTTTAACTTCTCGCCTCCTTCTTTCCCACCTCCACAACCTCACTTCCCTTTTCCGTCCGTTGCTATACTGTATATACTCTACAAGACGATGCTATGCTTTAACATATCGCCTCCTTTTAGATGCGAAGTATCTTAAGGCGGAGCTCAATCCGGTGGTGGTGGTGGTGGTGGTGGTGGTGGTGTGCGTTCTGACCACCCTTACTGCGCATGCGCATACCCTCTCCACACACCTCCTCTCCCCTCTCCACACCTCGTCTCCACTTTCCCTCTCCCCTTTCCCTCTCCCCTTCCCCTATCCACTTCCCCTCTCCACTTTCCCTCTCCCCTTCTCCCCTCCCCCTTTCCACTCTTCCTCTGAAACGCGGGCTAGACATGCCGAAATTCTCCCCTGCTCAACGCCGGGATGAGCTCGAGCGCATGCGCCTCCCCTCCCCTTCTCTCTCCTCTCCTACGCTGCCCCTCTCTCGCCCGCCTGTAGGCCGCGTTCCCCGCTCGCCCTGTGAGAATTAACGGCCAGGCTAGATGGAAGATACGACGCGCGTAGCGTCCCTCTTCGCGTTCCACGACGCGAGGTCGGTAGCATGCCCAACGAACGCCAACGGAACGCGATCGTGCAAGTGCCCCGGCTTCGCATCGCCTCATGGTCCCCTTTAGCGGGAGATGGTGTAATTTTTTTCTGTCCTCCTCAACCTCTCTTCCCTTTCCCACCCCTTGCTACACTGTATATACTACACGAGACGACGTTATGCTTTTATTTCTCCCCTGCTTCTTTCCCACCTCCTCAACCTCACTTCCCTTTTCCGTCCGTTGCTATACTGTATATACTCTACAAGACGATGCTATGCTTTAACATCTCGCCTCCTTTTTTCTGTCCTCCTCAACCTCATTTCCCTTTCCCACGCCTTGCTACACTGTATATACTATACGAGACGACGTTATGCTTTTATTTCTCCCCTGCTTCTTTCCCACCTCCTCAACCTCACTTCCCTTTTCCATCCGTTGCTATAAACTGTACACTATACAAGATGATGCAATGCTTTTACTTCACCCCTCCTTCTTTCCCACCTCCTGAACCTCACTTCCCTTTTCCACCCCTTGCTACACTGTATATACTATACAAGACGATGTTATGCTTTTACTTCTCCCCTCCTTCTTTCCCACCTCCTCAACCTCACTTCCCTTTTCCGTCCGTTGCTATACTGTACATACTCTACAAGACGATGCTATGCTTTAACATCTCGCCTCCTTTTAGATGCGAAGTATCATAAGGCGGAGCTCAATCCGGTGGTGGTGGTGGTGGTGGTGGTGGTGTGCGTTCTGACCACCCTTACTGCGCATGCGCATACCCTCTCCACACACCTCCTCTCCCCTCTCCACACACCTCCTCTCCCCTCTCCACACCTCCTCTCCACTTTCCCTCTCCCCCCTCTCCACTTCCCCTCTCCACTTTCCCTCTCCCCTTCCCCTCTCCACTTTCCCTCTCCCCTTCTCCCCTCACCCTTTCCACTCTTCCTCTGAAACGCGGGCTAGACATGCCGAAATTCTCCCCTGCTCAACGCCGCGATGAGCTCGAGCGCATGCGCGTCCCCTCCCCTTCTCTCTCCTCTCCTACGCTGCCCCCCTCTCGCCCGCCTGTAGGCCGCGTTCCCCGCTCGCCCTGTGAGAATTAACGGCCAGGCTAGATGGAAGATACGACGCGCGTAGCGTCCCTCTTCGCGTTCCACGACGCGAGGTCGGTAGCATGCCCAACGAACGCCAACGGAACGCGATCGTGCAAGTGCTCCGGCTTCGCATCGCCTCATGGTCCCCTTTAGCGGGAGATGGTGTAATTTTTTTCTGTCCTCCTCAACCTCACTTCCCTTTCCCACCCCTTGCTACACTGTATATACTACACGAGACGACGTTATGCTTTTATTTCTCCCCTGCTTCTTTCCCACCTCCTCAACCTCACTTCCCTTTTCCGTCCGTTGCTATACTGTATATACTCTACAAGACGATGCTATGCTTTAACATCTCGCCTCCTTTTTTCTGTCCTCCTCAACCTCATTTCCCTTTCCCACGCCTTGCTACACTGTATATACTATACGAGACGACGTTATGCTTTTATTTCTCCCCTGCTTCTTTCCCACCTCCTCAACCTCACTTCCCTTTTCCATCCGTTGCTATAAACTGTACACTATACAAGATGATGCAATGCTTTTACTTCTCCCCTCCTTCTTTCCCACCTCCTCAACCTCACTTCCCTTTTCCACCCCTTGCTACACTGTATATACTATACAAGACGATGTTATGCTTTTACTTCTCCCCTCCTTCTTTCCCACCTCCTCAACCTCACTTCCCTTTTCCACCCCTTGCTATACTGTATATACTCTACAAGATGATGCAATGCTTTAACTTCTCCCCTCCTTCTTTCCCACCTCCTCAACCCCACTTCCCGTTTCCACCCCTTGCTACACTGTATATACTATACAAGACGATGTTATGCTTTTACTTCTCCCCTCCTTCTTTCCCACCTCCTCAACCTCACTTCCCTTTTCCATCCGTTGCTATAAACTGTACACTATACAAGATGATGCAATGCTTTAACTTCTCGCCTCCTTCTTTCCCACCTCCACAACCTCACTTCCCTTTTCCGTCCGTTGCTATACTGTATATACTCTACAAGACGATGCTATGCTTTAACATCTCGCCTCCTTTTTTCTGTTCTCCTCAACCTCACTTCCCTTTCCCACCACTTGCTACACTGTATATACTATACGAGACGACGTTATCCATTTATTTCTCCCCTGCTTCTTTCCCACCTCCTCAACCTCACTTCCCTTTTCCGTCCATTGCTATACTGTATTATTCTACAAGATGATGCAATGCTCTAACTTCTCCCCTCCTTCTTTCCCACCTCCACAACCTCACTTCCTTTTTCCACCCCTTGCTACACTGTATATACTATACAAGACGATGTTATGCTTTTACTTCTCCCCTCCTTCTTTCCCACCTCCTCAACCTCACTTCCCTTTTCCGTCCGTTGCTATACCGTACATACTCTACAAGACGATGCTATGCTTTAACATCTCGCCTCCTTTTTTCTGTCCTCCTCAACCTCACTTCCCTTTCCCACCCCTTGCTACACTGTATATACTACACGAGACGACGTTATGCTTTTATTTCTCCCCTGCTTCTTTCCCACCTCCTCTACCTCACTTCCCTTTTCCGTCCGTTGCTATACTGTATATACTCTACAAGACGATGCTATGCTTTAACATCTCGCCTCATTTTTTCTGTCCTCCTCAACCTCATTTCCCTTTCCCACCCCTTGCTACACTGTATATACTATACGAGACGACGTTATTTTTTTTCTCCCCTGCTTCTTTCCCACCTCCTCAACCTCACTTCCCTTTTCCGTCCATTGCTATACTGTATGTACTCTACAAGACGATGCTATGCTTTAACTTCTCGTCTCCTTCTTTCCCACCTCCACAACCTCACTTCCCTTTTCCACCCCTTGCTACACTGTATATACTATACAAGACGACGTTATGCTTTTATTTCTCCCCTGCTCCTTTCCCACCTCCTCAACCTCACTTCCCTTTTCCGTCCGTTGCTATACTGTATATACTCTACAAGACGATGCTATGCTTTAACATCTCGCCTCCTTCTTTCCCACCTCCACAACCTCACTTCCCTTTTCCGTCCGTTGCTATACTGTATATACTCTACAAGACGATGCTATGCTTTAACATCTCGCCTCCTTTTTTCTGTCCTCCTCAACCTCACTTCCCTTTCCCACCACTTGCTACACTGTATATACTATACGAGACGACGTTATGCTTTTATTTCTCCCCTGCTTCTTTCCCACCTCCTCAACCTCACTTCCCTTTTCCGTACGTTGCTATAAACTGTACACTATACAAGATGATGCAATGCTTTAACTTCTCGCCTCCTTCTTTCCCACCTCCACAACCTCACTTCCCTTTTCCGTCCGTTGCTATACTGTATATACTCTACAAGACGATGCTATGCTTTAACATCTCGCCTCCTTTTTTCTGTCCTCCTCAACCTCACTTCCCTTTCCCACCACTTGCTACACTGTATATACTATACGAGACGACGTTATGCTTTTATTTCTCCCCTGCTTCTTTCCCACCTCCTCAACCTCACTTCCCTTTTCCGTCCGTTGCTATAAACTACACTATACAAGATGATGCAATGCTTTAACTCCTCGCCTCCTTCTTTCCCACCTCCACAACCTCACTTCCCTTTTCCGTCCGTTGCTATACTGTATATACTCTACAAGACGATGCTATGCTTTAACATCTCGCCTCCTTTTTTCTGTCCTCCTCAACCTCACTTCCCTTTCCCACCCCTTGCTACACTGTATATACTATACAAGAGGATGTTATGCTTTTACTTCTCCCCTCCTTCTTTCCCACCTCCTCAACCTCAGTTCCCTTTTCCGTCCGTTGCTATAAACTGTACACTATACAAGATGATGCAATGCTTTAACTTCTCGCCTCCTTCTTTCCCACCTCCACAACCTCACTTCCCTTTTCCGTCCGTTGCTATACTGTATATACTCTACAAGACGATGCTATGCTTTAACATCTCGCCTCCTTTTTTCTGTCCTCCTCAACCTCACTTCCCTTTCCCACCCCTTGCTACACTGTATATACTATACGAGACGACGTTATGCTTTTATTGCTCCCCTGCTTCTTTCCCACCTCCTCAACCTCACTTCCCTTTTCCGTCCGTTGCTATAAACTGTACACTATACAAGATGATGCATTCTTTAACTTCTCGCCTCCTTCTTTCCCACCTCCACAACCTCACTTCCCTTTTCCGTCCGTTGCTATACTGTATATACTCTACAAGACGATGCTATGCTTTAACATCTCGCCTCCTTTTTTCTGTCCTCCTCAACCTCACTTCCCTTTTCCACCCCTTGCTACACTGTATATACTATACAAGACGATGTTATGCTTTTACTTCTCCCCTCCTTCTTTCCCACCTCCTCAACCTCACATCCCTTTTCCGTCCGTTGCTATACTATATATACTCTACAAGATGATGCAATGCTTTAACTTCTCCCCTCCTTCTTTCCCACCTCCTCAACCTCACTTCCCTTTTCCACCCCTTGCTACACTGTATATAATATACGAGACGACGTTATGCTTTTATTTCTCCCCTGCTTCTTTCCCACCTCTTCAACCTCACTTCCCTTTTCCATCCGTTGCTATAAACTGTACACTATACAAGATGATGCAATGCTTTTACTTCTCCCCTCCTTCTTTCCCACCTCCTCAACCTCACTTCCCTTTTCCACCCCTTGCTACACTGTATATACTATACAAGACGATGTTATGCTTTTACTTCTCCCCTCCTTCTTTCCCACCTCCTCAACCTCACTTCCCTTTTCCACCCCTTGCTACACTGTATATACTATACAAGACGATGTTATGCTTTTACTTCTCCCCTCCTTCTTTCCCACCTCCTCAACCTCACTTCCCTTTTCCGTCCGTTGCTATACTGTATATACTCTACAAGATGATGCAATGCTTTAACTTCTCCCCTCCTTCTTTCCCACCTCCTCAACCTCACTTCCCTTTTCCACCCCTTGCTACACTGTATATACTATACAAGACGATGTTATGCTTTTACTTCTCCCCTCCTTCTTTCCCACCTCCTCAACCTCACTTCCCTTTTCCATCCGTTGCTATAAACTGTACACTATACAAGATGATGCAATGCTTTAACTTCTCGCCTCCTTCTTTCCCACCTCCACAACCTCACTTCCCTTTTCCGTCCGTTGCTATACTGTACATACTCTACAAGACGATGCTATGCTTTAACATCTCGCCTCCTTTTTTCTGTCCTCCTCAACCTCACTTCCCTTTCCCACCCCTTGCTACACTGTATATACTACACGAGACGACGTTATGCTTTTATTTCTCCCCTGCTTCTTTCCCACCTCCTCAACCTCACTTCCCTTTCCCACCACTTGCTACACTGTATATACTATACGAGACGACGTTATCCATTTATTTCTCCCCTGCTTCTTTCCCACCTCCTCAACCTCACTTCCCTTTTCCGTCCGTTGCTATACTGTATTACTCTACAAGATGATGCAATGCTCTAACCTCTCCCCTCCTTCTTTCCCACCTCCACAACCTCACTTCCCTTTTCCACCCCTTGCTACACTGTATATACTATACAAGACGATTTTATGCTTTTACTTCTCCCCTCCTTCTTTCCCACCTCCTCAACCTCACTTCCCTTTTCCGTCCGTTGCTATACTGTACATACTCTACAAGACGATGCTATGCTTTAACATCTCGCCTCCTTTTTTCTGTCCTCCTCAACCTCACTTCCCTTTCCCACCCCTTGCTACACTGTATATACTACACGAGACGACGTTATGCTTTTATTTCTCCCCTGCTTCTTTCCCACCTCCTCAACCTCACTTCCCTTTTCCGTCCGTTGCTATACTGTATATACTCTACAAGACGATGCTATGCTTTAACATCTCGCCTCCTTTTTTTCTGTCCTCCTCAACCTCACTTCCCTTTCCCACCACTTGCTACACTGTATATACTATACGAGACGACGTTATGCTTTTATTTCTCCCCTGCTTCTTTCCCACCTCCTCAACCTCACTTCCCTTTTCCGTCCGTTGCTATAAACTGTACACTATACAAGATGATGCAATGCTTTAACTTCGCGCCTCCTTCTTTCCCACCTCCACAACCTCACTTCCCTTTTCCGTCCGTTGCTATACTGTATATACTCTACAAGACGATGCTATGCTTTAACATCTCGCCTCCTTTTTTCTGTCCTCCTCAACCTCACTTCCCTTTCCCACCACTTGCTACACTGTATATACTATACAAGACGACGTTATGCTTTTATTTCTCCCCTGCTTCTTTCCCACCTCCTCAACCTCACTTCCCTTTTCCGTCCGTTGCTATAAACTGTACACTATACAAGATGATGCAATGCTTTAACTTCTCGCCTCCTTCTTTCCCACCTCCACAACCTCACTTCCCTTTTCCGTCCGTTGCTATACTGTATATACTCTACAAGACGATGCTATGCTTTAACATCTCGCCTTCTTTTTTCTGTCCTCCTCAACCTCACTTCCCTTTCCCACCCCTTGCTACACTGTATATACTATGCAAGACGATGTTATGCTTTTACTTCTCCCCTCCTTCTTTCCCACCTCCTCAACCTCAGTTCCCTTTTCCGTCCGTTGCTATAAACTGTACACTATACAAGATGATGCAATGCTTTAACTTCTCGCCTCCTTCTTTCCCACCTCCACAACCTCACTTCCCTTTTCCGTCCGTTGCTATACTGTATATACTCTACAAGACGATGCTATGCTTTAACATCTCGCCTCCTTTTTTCTGTCCTCCTCAACCTCACTTCCCTTTCCCACCCCTTGCTACACTGTATATACTATACGAGACGACGTTATGCTTTTATTTCTCCCCTGCTTCTTTCCCACCTCCTCAACCTCACTTCCCTTTTCCGTCCGTTGCTATAAACTGTACACTATACAAGATGATGCAATGCTTTAACTGCTCGCCTCCTTCTTTCCCACCTCCACAACCTCACTTCCCTTTTCCACCCCTTGCTACACTGTACATACTATACAAGACGATGTTATGTTTTTACTTCTCCCCTCCTTCTTTCCCACCTCCTCAACCTCACTTCCCTTTTCCGTCCGTTGCTATACTGTATATACTATACAAGACGATGCTATGCTTTAACTTCTCGCCTCATTCTTTCTGTCCTCATCAACCTCACTTTCCTTTCCCACACTGTATTCCTACACTGTATATACTATACAAGACGATGTTATGATTTTACTTCTCCCCTCCTTCTTTCCCACCTCCTCATCCTCACTTCCCTTTTCCATCCGTTGCTATACTGTATATACTATACAAGACGATGCTATGCTTTAACTTCTCGCCTCCTTCTTTCTTTCCTTCTCAACCTCACTTCCCTTTCCCACCCCTTGATACACTGTATATGCTATACAAGACGATAAGAAAGGGAAAATAGACAACCACCCGTTTGTAGCACGAAGCCACAAGGAAATCCATACGGATTTCTCAGAAATAAAGCCTCTTTGTTGCCGAAAAATTCGTCCTGGTCCGGGGATCGAACCCGGGACCAACGCCTTTCCGGGGCGGTCGCTCTACCAAAAAAAAAGAGGGTGACCTTATTTTTATTTGGTAGAGCGACCGCCCCGGAAAGGCGTTGGTCCCGGGTTCGATCCCCGGACCAGGACGAATTTTTCGGCAACAAAGAGGCTTTATTTTTGAGAAATCCGTATGGATTTCCTTGTGGCTTCGTGCTACAAACGGGTGGTTGTCTATTTTCCCTTTCTTAACCCTTCCGCCACTTTGCGGGATTCCGCAGAACTGATTTGCAATATGTGTCCAGTTGCTTCGAGTTGTCGATGAATTCGCCCTCGCGCTGCCAATTGCTAGCTTCCTGGTTAGCTCAATTGGTAGAGCGACCGCCCCGGAAAGGCGTTGGTCCCGGGTTCGATCCCCGGACCAGGACGAATTTTTCGGCAACAAAGGGGCTTTATTTCTGAGAAATCCGTATGGATTTCCTTGTGGCTTCGTGCTACAAACGGGTGGTTGTCTATTTTCCCTTTCTTAACCCTTCCGCCACCTTGCGGGATTCCGCAGAACTGATTTGCTATACAAGACGATGTTATGCGTTTACTTCTCCCCTCCTTCTTTCCCACCTTCTCACCCGCACTTCTCTTTTCCATCCGTTGCTATATACAAGACGATGCTATGCTTTAACTTCTCCCCTCCTTCTTTCCCTCCTCCACAACGTCACTTCCCTTTCCCACCCTTTGCTTTACTGTATATAGGAAACGTGCACTGAGCAGGTGACGCCGCGGTGCGGGAGTGAAGGACAGCGACTGGCGTGCTCCGTGCAGCACCCACCCATGAGCGGAGCCGTGTCAGGCTGTTACGAGTGCTACGCAGTGTCGCGTACACCGGTGCTTCGCAGTGGGCTTGGTGGCTGCTTCGGTTCATCACCACCTAAGCCGCTGCTCTTCGGTATGCAGGTGCTGTCAGCCGTCGTCGCGCATCTGATTCTTGTTGCTGTTGTGTCTGCTTCTGCTGACATCTCGCCGGGATGTGGATTGCGGCGCTTCGACATTGCTCCGGCCGTCGACCAAAGCACCGGCATATCAGATTTCATCTCGCCGCTGTCTACTATCCTGTCGCCACTTCCGGAAAGCTTGGTCCTGGATGGTGGATGGACAGTCCCATCGCCAGCAACGTCACCTACTCCGCCGGCTACAAAAAGTGTGCCTCCCTCGGCGGCTCTTCGTGGGCTTGGTGGCTTCTTCGTTTCGTCACCACCTAACCCGCTGCTCTTCGCTATGAAAGTTAGTGTTCCGCAATCCCTCTTCACAAAGAAGAGCAGTAATAACTTCTTGCTGCGACTACCGAACCCACGTTGCTGCTGTAGGACTGTTGTTGAATGCGTCAGTGCCGTAAAATTGTTATCGCTGCTTGTATCGGGAGACATCGAGTCAAATCCGGGCCCTGATGCTATTCTCGCTGAACTTCAACAGCTTTTCCGCGGGCCAGCCAACCCTCCTAAATGAAGTACAAGGACTAAAAAACCAACTACTAACAACAGAACACGCCCTATCCGACCTGGCTAAGCGAATCGCTGATATGTAAAAACATTACCAAGCTCTGCTACCCCTAAAAGCCGAACTTGAACTAAATAAAAACAACGCCGCTCATGCAGCGCGCAAAATAGATGCCCTGGAGGTATGTTTGGATGACGCGGAGAACAGGTCACAGCGTAACATGTTAATTTTTTGTGGCCAACCAGATGCTAATCCCTCGGAATCGTATGCCGAGTACTAATCAATTCCCATTGTCATCACTACTTAGGCATAGATATTAACCCAAAATAAATTGATCGTGTGCATCGCTTGGACCGCCATTCAGTCAGCAGAGGTAGGCCAATAATTGCGAAGTTCCTTTTTCACAAGACAAAACACGAAATCCTTTAAACGGGCGTAAGCTGAAAGGAACAACATACAGCATTGGAGAGGATTTCTCAAGTCGTGTTCAAAATGCCAGAAGGCAGTTGGTCGAGTTTGCAAGGAAGAAATCCTCTCCATTCTCCTTACGCTATAAAACGCTACACATCGCCTCGAAACGCTACTCGTTCCATGAATCCTCAAAAACAGTGCAAGAAATTCAATGGCAACCATATGACGTTAAACTGTAACACCCAATTTTACCCTATATTAAAAGCTAACCTTTGTTTTTCTGTAATTTTCACGAACGCTCGAAATTTCATGCCTAAACGTAATCACCTGTCACATCTTGTCAAGTCATCAGGTAGCGGTATTCTCATACTAACAGAAACCTGGCTAACAAATGACGTCACCGACGCGGAAGTGCTCGCCGATCTACAGGATTTCAGTGCTTATCGGGAAGACCGTAGAAGTGCTGGCGAGGGTCGTGTGCTCAGTGCAATCAGTAATCACTAATCAGTTACCGTGTTCTGCTACCAATACTGACACAGATTTAGAAATCTTATGGGTACTGATTCGAGCATTGCCGCAATCTGTATTATTAGGTGTTTGCTATAGGCCCCCACATAACAATCCCAACTTTTCTCGCACACTTCGTAATATTCTAAACCAGCTTACATCGACGTATCCTAAAGCTGAAATCATTCTTTTTGGTGATTTGAATTTTCCCGGTATTAACTGGGAAGATGACACTTGTACCGCTAAACCAGCAGAAGCTAGAGATTTTCTTAGTGTTTGTCTTGATTACAACCTAAAACAGTAACTCAGCCACCGCGTGTCACACGCGACTCCTCTAACATTCTGGATTTAGTACTAACAACTCATCATGATAGCCTGTCTTCGATCCACTATCTCCGTGAGATCAGCGACCACAAAGTTATACTTGCAAAGGCGCACGCGGGAGATATTCGATGCCTTTGTCATCCACCAAAGGTGATCGATGTATAAGCGTTCCGTCACTCGAAATGTTAGAAAAAGAAATAAGCTATTTGACGTCACGCACGTGACAAAAATCTTGTAACCTTATCGTTTTTTTTTTACTCTTTCGTCTATCTACTCATTCTTGGCTTCGTCAATAAAAATTTCAGTTGGCAGCCAGCGTTCGTCCATGTGTCACTTTCCCTCGTCCTGTCTTGCGCTGTTTTTCAAGTTTTAAGTTACGTACCAACTAGCCCGCCTTTCGCCGCTTCTCCTGTTTATACTTGCAGACTTCAATTTCAGCCCTGTTGCCCGACGCATACAAAAGAAAATAATAACCTTATACGATAATGGTAACTATAATGCTATAAAATGAACTTAGGGTATTTTTTCCGACGTTTTAGTCTAATTTTTACCACTGCTCTGTTCATGAGAACTGGCTAATTTTCGAGTAAAAGCTGACCGAACTAATCACCAACTTCATACCCAAAACCATAATCGATGTTAGCAGTTGTAAGCTATGCTTTAATAAATATTTGCACCGACTAGATGACAAGAAAAAACGTACATTCCGGACTGCTAAACTGAAGGGGGGCTCCCACAGCTCGGATAATTATTACGTAGCTGAAAGAGCAAATCTGACAGCTATCCGTGACGCAAAGATGAATTTTTATTGCGATAGCAATAACAATTGCTATCGCAAATTGCTATCGCTTTGCGACAGCAAAAACCAGTGTCGGCTGGTTATTGCCGTCGCCGTCGCATCGTCATGCACTGTATAAGTATGTGTATATATATACATCAAAGTACCAAAGAAAAATAATTCAGAAAAATGCTTCCGAAGCGCGGAATCGAACCAGCGACCTCTCGCTCCGCAGCGCGTGGCGCTAACCACTACGCCACAAAACGCAGACCCTTCAGGTAGCTAACAGCGAGCGTTATATACATACCCTTTACCGCTGGCAGTACTCAGAGACGACAGGCGCTCATAAGCGTTTCTTCATTGCCAGCGAGATGGCGCGAGGAGCGCAACGGGCGCATTTAAAAGTCGTTGGCCAGCTCGCTCGCTTCTTTTAATATCTGCGCAGAGAGAACCTTGCCCTTCCGCTCTCTGCTCGCGCGGTGCTGCCGGGGGGCAGATGTTTCTGCAGCGTAGCAGCGCGTCCATCACGGGCCGCTTTTCTTGCTATCGCATTCATTGCTTCAACCCTGCGCGAAACTGCGACTTTTTTAACAACGATATGCCCAATATTTTAAAAGATTCCCGCAAGTTTTAGCAGATAATTTACCCTCAAGCCGTTGTTGACACCATTTTTACTAATCAATCTGGAAAGGTTCTTGCAGACGAAGAATGCGCTGATGTTTTGAACAACGCGTTCTCATCTGTATTTACTAACGAATCACACGCACCCTTACCTGTGTTTTCATGTCATATCACACCTGCCATGCCTGAAATCAGTTTTTCTGCTGACGGTATCTCATCCCTCATCGAAAAGATGAAGTTAACATCACCATCTGGACTGAACGGTATTATTGTGAAACTTGAAAAACGTACGTAATATTGCGTCGGCTTATTTTTTATTCTTATTTTCGCGATCTTATTCAACAGGCACCATCCCAGGCGACTGGAAAGTGGGAAGGGTCGTTCCTGTCTTCAAATACGGTAACAGAAACTCGCCAGTGAACTACCGACCGATCTCCCTGACCAGCGTACCCGGCAAACTCGTGGAGGACGTTATTTGCTCTTATGTCATGATCTTTCTCGACTCAGAAGGATAGACTGTTTGGCGAGTTGGTTGGGCGAGTTGGCTCGACTCCCATAACTTCTTTCACCATTCTCAACATGGATTTCGTAGGGGCCACTCTTGCGAAACCCAGCTTGCCATCTTCATTCATGACCTTCATGCTAACCTTGACATTAACAAACAAACCGATTCCACATTCCTCGATTTTGCGAAAGCCTTCGATAAGGTAACCCACAAACGCCTAATATTAAACCTGTCTTCCTTCAACTTGCAGCCATATGTACTGGATAAAAGAATTCTTGACTAACCGTACGCAATCAGTGTTTACAAATGATAAATTTTCTAACCCTCTTCCGATATTATCGGGTGTGCCACCGGGCTCTGTCCTTGGTCCTCTTCTATTTCTAATTTACATTAATGACCCACCTTTGCATGTATCTTCAAGTTTCCTCATGTTTGCCGACGACTGCGTTATTTATCAAACCGTTACTAACCCCTCTGACAAAATATTGTTACAAGAAAACCTCGACCCCATCTTACAAAAGTGTGACGACTGGCTTATGTCCCTAAACCCTACTAAAAAAAGTTTTCCTTTTTTCCGCGGACCATGGACCTATGGAATGAGCTTGATGGGTCTCGGCGCAGACTCGATGCTCAGCAATTTGAAAAAGAGTTGCGAAATCATGTATTTTGTTAAACTGTATTTTTTTCATTGTGTTGAACATCTGTATCCACTCCTGCTATGTCTCAATAACTGAGACAGCAGTATTTGTAAATAAATAAATAAATAAATAAATAAATAAATAAATAAATAAATAAATAAATAAATAAATAAATAAATGCAAACTAATCTCCTTCACCCGTCGTCTAAATCCTCTTCGCTTCTCTTATAACACAGCTAACGCCCCTGTCGAATCAGTAGCCACTTAGAAATAGCTTGGAGTCATCCTACCCTACAATTTGTCGTCGAACACTCATTGCTAAAATCTTATCATCATCTAACAGAACTTTGTGCTTCTTAAAACGCCATTTACGCAACGATCCGAGTCACGTAAAACTACTTGCTTATAAGTCATTAGTCAGGTTAAAGTTAGGATACGCATCTCCCCTTTGGAACCCGCCGTTGGTCTCACAAATTCTCTAGAAACCATTCAAAATCGTGCAACCTGAGTCATTCATGCTTCGTAATCATACGACAGCAGTGTTTCAACCCTCAAAGCCGAGTGTAACTTATCACATTTGTCTTATTGCCGACGCATTGCAACCCTCTCTTTATTTCACGAGTTCTTTCACTCGCCACTCAATCGCTCACTTTTGCAGCTCTCATCGCACCGGCCATACACTACAAGTTAGTCCCAAACCATTTGCTGCTTCTTTTTTTCCCGGAGCAGCAAAAGGCTGCAACGGCATTTCCCACGATGTCGGCACCATCACCTGCCCTCAAGCTTCATGCATAGCATTTCAAATGTAACTTCACATTGATCATTGTGGTAATGCTACCGACTGTATTATGTATATACCCATCCCGTATGTGATACCCTCTCGGGGATCTTTAAGGAAATAAAAATGAATGAATGAATGAATTCCTGTGCCGTAAACTGTGCCGATAGCTATAAGAACTACGCACCTAGAACAGTTATTCAGTTTTCCGCAGTGACCATGCTTCAGAAACCGGCGGGAACACTGGACTTGTTTACGCCGCGTTAAGCAAGTGATCCAGCGGCCACGTTTTTGAAGCTCGCGCTGTAGGTAGTTCGCTGTGAATCTACGCTTCATGCAAGTTAACTGATATTTTACAGTACTGACGGAACAGAGTAGCAGCCGTCAAAGTGATCTCGAGTCTGCAGTCTGCATTTCACTGGCGGAAAGTCATCGACAGATCCAACAATTCTCCCTCGTATGTTGCTGCTGTTTTTCCGCCGTACTGCAGTTCGCCTAGCGGCGCAGTTCGCAGACTGCGCAGTTCGTAAACGGGAACAGTAAAGCAGAAGCTCCAAATGCCTGGAAAAATGCGTCGCGGACCGCGAGAATTTTAAAATTTATTCCTCTTGTGCTGCAGTTGCACTTAACAGCACTGTGCGTGCAAGCAAAACCGCGCAACACCGTTCTATTGCGCTACGTGACAGGTAAGATATCACGTGCAAAGCTGGCACGTGACAGTGTTACTCAAGGACTCACGCAGCCCGAGCAACGTGTACAAACAGAGCTCAACTACAGCACAGAAAATTTCGCGGAAATGCCACGCATTATTAAATGCGACACGTGCTGTTCGGCAATCGTATGTTCTACTTTCTCCCGTTACTAGGTATTGTCTAACACATGTCAGACACAAATGTCATCGTTTAGTCGACAATAAGCAGGCAAAATGACAAGAAATAATGCATACAAACATCCATAGTGATGGCCTATGCTTCGAGGTTTACGCTGGCCGGCCGCACGAATCGCCCTTTCAAAACACTCTGTCGCACGTCCATGCTTTCTGTCACGTCTAAAACATGATTGATTCCGTACAATTTATGTCCTTTCTCTTCGTTTGAGGCCCCGAAAGTATCCTCCACTGCTAACTATCCGGAAGCCTACCCGTTCTATCAAATATGTCGCCTTCACGCACACGCACTTGCATAAAACGCGTGCTTAGCAGACGGAGAGAGGACGATTCGAAGCACGCCAGTGGAAACTGAAGTGGCCGCAAGTGGCTACTCATGGCGTTGGCGGCGCATTGGTGCAGTGAACTGTTGCGCCATTCGTAGGTGCTGCACATTTCGCATACTATATATAACGCTGCTATGCTTTAACTTCTCCCATCCTTCTCTCCTCCTCACCCTCACTTCCCATTCCCACCCCTTGCTACACTGTATATACTATATACAAGACGATGCTATGCTATGCCCCTCATTCTTTCCATCACTTTTCATCACCGTCTCTCTCCACTCCTCCTTCACTCACCTCCTTTTCCAAGCGCTTTCTACTCTGTACTGTGCGTGGCTGCGCTTTTATTCCCCATCTCGCCTTTCTCACCGTCACATCACGCCTCCTCACTCTCACCTTCCTTTCCCACCCCCTTGCTATAAACAATGCATGGCTAAGTTATGCAAGGAGCTGCTTGACACGCATCCGAATTCAGTGATGAATACCCGCCGAGCTTTAAAGCGATAGCATTAAACAGCTCGTTTCCCGGAAATTCCGGTGGCGGCGCCGGTGTCGGTGGCGGCGTCATTGGCTGTGAGCGAAAAATCATCTTGTCCGTTCTACCAGAAACCTAAGCTATTTTTTGTTTTGTATTACAGGGAAGGAAACCATTAAACTTACAGTGATATTACAAAATTATTAATCAGGCATGTTTAAACAAAATCAAACACAGAAAACCAGTCTAGAGCGCCACTAGAACATTCATATATCCCGCGTACTTGAATCACTTGTTCCTGGATTATGTTCTCGGTTGATCGCAGAGGCTCAGCATTTCTGTCAATTAGTCTTGCTCTCCAGAGACTATGGAGACCAATGAGAGATATTATGTCATAGGGTATTGTGCTGTCCTTTGTCACATCACGGTACCTAATGTTTACAGGGTTGATTTGAAAGTCTTCTTTCAGTGTTCGCTGCAGAACATCCCAAGAGAACACTGCATCACAACAATTAATAAAACAATGATCACTAGTCTCCGGCGTTTTGCACAATCTGCAATTTACGTTCCAGGGAACTGTTTCTGAAATAATACACTATATTAGTATCATGTAGTGGAAGGAGTCTTCTTCACGCATGTGATGTTGCGTGGCAGAAGCGTACAATTGTGCTAGGCGTCAAAATATGGGAATTGCGCAATTAGTGGGTGTTTTAAAGGCCCACCCATTACAAAGGGCTCAGACATATTTTATCATCATCAGCTGCAAAAACATCAAGAAACTGAGGCACTGCGCAGCTTCACGTGTTCCCTTACGGACGAGTAGTAGGCCCTTCGCTGAATCGCAAAAGGAAGAATTATGGCGTAGTGGGCCTTAACAACTGTACTTGCAGTAGGCTTTCTAGGATAGTTTGAAACGACCAATGTTACGCGCTCAATTGCTCGTTTCTTTTGGCAAGGTTGAGGCGTGTACCGACAGCCGAAACGAGGCTAGTAATTGAGAAGGCGATGCGAACGGCGCCCGATAACGCTTTCGCGTTCTACTCTTGAAGACGAAGCTCAAGCGTCCTCCAAGTTTTTTTGCGAACGCTTCATGGTGTTACCTCCGCTTTAAACAGATCCGCTGTTAAACCTCACACAAGGAAGACGCACTAAGCCACGTCGTACTTCTTGAGGCAAGATTTGATGGAGCCGCACATACACACGCCTGCCGCCGCTACTGGAATCCGTAAAGGCCTGAACACGCTTGCTGGCGTGGAAGCGCTCATCTGTGGCTATACGACGGAGCGACGGTGCGAGCGGCGGACGAGTGTCGGAAGCCGAGAGCACGTTCGCAGGCCGATTTACGGCGAACTCAACGCCACTTCTACTAGTGTATGTCACAGCCTCTAGGTGCGACGTACTTTGTGAAAAGCACATTGCCTTCTTCATTTGCAGCTAGTTTCTGCCTGAAAGTAAGGCAGTGTTTACCGATTGAAGCACCAAAGCTTTCACTTAGGTTAAAAATCTCGGCTGCAAAAGTTTCGTTCAGCGCCCCTTTAACTCTAAGAATCGACGATATTGTGATCGGGACACCGGCGCCAAAGAAGCTTCAAGTAGTCAAAGTTTGCGCACCTTTTTTCTCGGCGCAGCCGCATTATTTTCTCGCGTGCCCCTTCGTGCCAACATGTCGATGACGCGTATGTTGGTTGGAGTCTGGATTGGCTGCCGTTGAGTCTGCATCGCCTTTGGTCGAGACGTTGGAACCCCGCTGATAACTCTCTAAAAGGTGCATGCCTTTTCTCTTTTTTGTGAACTTTCAGTTGTATACTGCGCGTGCTTTTTAAGAACGCTTTAGCACCCATGAAAAGCATCCATTATAGCACCCATTATTCACACGCCGTTAACTGCGTGGTATTCAATGTAAATGTTATTTGACAACATTTAAAAATTCACGTAAGTGTCGTTACCAGTTATTTGAGGTCAGCCGCAATTGTGCGTCTCTGTTGCCCCTTATTATTTCAATTTCTTTCAGACGTACATACAGAGTTCACAATGTGGAATATGTCCACGAGGTAAAGAAAAAAGAAGACTCTTATGTCTCCTGACGAGGCCCGTAAACAATAGGTTTTCTTGGAGTAACTGAGCTGTTCGAGAACGCGCAAAAAAGACAATTATGAAATCAATCAAGTTTTGATATATTTTATGCCAGTATCGACGGTCTGATTGTGAGCCACGCCGCATAGTGCAAGAGACTGGATAAAATCTGAACACTCCATCAAGTGTGACCATTATTGAACGCGCTGACTTGAACACGCGTCACTCAGTGGTGCAAGAGCCGGGTTGCCGCTGCGTATTGGCGCTGAGTGCCGTCAAATAAACACCTTAACAAATTGGTGGAGAGTGCTGCGCCATCACAACAACTTTGGTCCTCATTCGATGCCCCTGGCACTTCGATCCCGTACCGTGCCATCTACCATGCCTCAAACACCGCCCAGCAGACGCCTTCGCCTGCACCAACCTCGTGTCCCGCTGTCCCTCGTATCCGCGACCCCCTGTCTTCACTGGCGCCGATGGGACCGACGTGGAGGCCTGGCTCGCGATTTATGAACCCGTGAGTATTGCCAATAAATGGAACGAGGAAGGAATACTGACCAACTTGGTTTTCTACCTCGCGGGTGTGGAAGGAGTGTGGTACAAGAACCACGCATCAGATTTTACGACGTGCTCCGACTTCATGACCGCCATTATCAACGTGTATGGCCGCCCTGCCATTCGCAAGCTGCAGGCCGAACAGTCTTTACGTGAACGAGCTCAGCAGGCTGGTGAATCTTCACCAGCTACATCGAAGACATCCTCGACTTGTGTAAGAAAGCCGACGCCGCCATGTCGGAATCTGACAAGATCAGGCACATTATGAAAGGCATCGACGACGATTCCTTCAGCATGCTGCTCGCCAAAAACACCTGTACAGTGGCAGAGGTCCTAATGGAAGAGACTGTTTGGCTGGTTGGTTGTCCATGTCTAGTTGACTAGCCAGTCCTTTGTCTGTTCTCCTTTTTGTGCTCGTAAATTTTTAGCGCTTATCCTTTCAGAGGTCATAACGCTCTGCCCAAGCTATGAGGAGCTGCGCGGGCAGCGGTCGATGACCTGTTGCTCTCCATCACGCGAAGCCGAGCTCCCTGGCTTGTCGACCATATCCGACCAATCCGCTTTGCTCGCAGAGGTGAAGTCATTCGTGTGCGAGGAAATCACGCGCCAATTCTCTCTGCTGGACTTTGCTCACCCTCAG
The DNA here is from genome assembly GCF_013339695.2 of Rhipicephalus sanguineus. Lineage (NCBI taxonomy): Eukaryota > Metazoa > Arthropoda > Arachnida > Ixodida > Ixodidae > Rhipicephalus > Rhipicephalus sanguineus. The sequence goes on from NC_051183.1 coordinate 157,682,072, forward strand.
TACGTCCAACAGCCGTCCATCATTCTTCTGTCTCCCCTTCGTCGAACAATTGAGCAGGAAGTCGCGGAAGTCATGCCCGAGTACCACCCAGCACCTCCGCCAATTTGTTAAAGTGTTTAATTGACGGCTCTCAGCGGCAATACGCAATGGCGACAGTAAAGACAAAAGCACGGACTCTGAGCGCGAGTGGCGTTCTTTCAGAAACGAGCCGAACAGGACGACCTATTAGAAGGCGCTGGAAGCCCAACCATTACACAGTACCAAGGCTTCGCCACAATTTGTATATCTCAGTCATATTGTGAATCGGTTACTGAGGACATGAGAAGCTATTTTTATCAAGCGTGTATGTTTCCACCACAGTGCGACATAAATAGGAGAACACGATGGAACCGATCTTGCAGTGCTCTTTCGCCCTGCTATTTCATTCGTGGTCCCAAGGGGCTAAGATTTCACTTTGATATTACTACCCAAATCACCTCAACGCAAGTAAGCTTGGGGGGGGGGGTGTGGGGATATGTATACTTACCATACCATGCAATATTCTCAGGTGCACTACAATATATGAACAAGATGAAAAGATGGAGACAGCGTTGTTCGGCTTTCTTCTCGCAATGTATCAGACTGAGCAGTGGCCAGCAGCGCTTTTTATTTGTGCGCCATTTTATTCTTGCTCTTACTCCTTCCACTTCTGTGGGCACCAGCCACGTGCTGGCGGGCGTATCGGAGGCGTGCATCTAATCAACGTCTCTGCGATTCGTAATTATCTTCCCTTCTCTTCCCGTAGATATATCTGTTTAACAGCCGCCGTTCCGCGTGAGGCGAACGTTGGTTTTAATCTATAGTTAGAAAAAAAAGACGTGGCAAGCTGACGCCAGAGAAAGGACGCCCAGAAAAAGATTTATGCAGGTGGAAAGAGAAACAGGAGTGGGTAAAACGTTGCGCATAAATGACACGGACACAAGAAGAGGCGTTATAACACACAGGGCGCAAACTTACTGTGTTACAACGTCTCTCTTGTGTCCTTGTCATTTATGCGCAACGTTTTACCCACTAATGGTCAGCCAATAGGCCCAAATAGCAACCTCGGAGAAACAGGAGAGAACTCGGTACAGTTGAGGTTCACATCCACGCGGATACGATAACACTGCCATTGTAGTGTGCTCAAAAGGTAGGCACGATAAGCAAAAAAGAAAAATAAGGAAACAAACAAATGCTAATCGATGCAAGATGCAAGCAGTAATCGCTGGACAGCTCCTGAATCTCCTGCCCAAATATTGCGCAACATTAGAGTTCTTCCCCAACCGAATCTTAATAGTCCTTTCTGGAAGTGTGCCGGCCTTCGACAGTGTTTAGCTGCAACAAAAAGTAAAAAATAAGAAAATGGGGCGCATATATCGGGAAAAAAAATCAAAATTACAACGAAACTGGCAGGAAGGCGAGGCCGATGCAACGACAGTTGTAAACCCGCTGTCTGAGTTTTTTCAGTACTTCTTCACTCTCTTCCTTACCAAATATTCAGTCCTTCCTTCTTCCTAGTACGGGCCTACTGGTGAGCTCATACAGAAGCAATCTTTACACTTCTCGGAAATGTCCTTGAATCGAAGAGCCAGAGAGCAGTGATAACCCGGTTGCAATGTTTGCAATGTTTGTCGGTTGCAATGTTTGTCGGGCAAAAACAAAAATAAAATTAGATGGTTCAGTTGGGACGGGGGGGGGGGGGCAAGGGTGTTCTTCAACAATGCCCCCTTTCTCCCCCACAACCCGGCACACACGAGAAGAGGAGAGACGACAGGGGCGAAAGAAAAGAGCCAAATTAAAGAAAGCGTGTATAGGGGGGGAATAACAAGACGGCTTCTTTTCATTTTTTCACGGCTCAGTTTGTGCTTTCGGTAGGATGGGTTCAACGCTGCTTATTTTCTATAGGTTTATTTTTCCTGTCCTTCTTCCGCACTCCCTCTCGGCCATCAGCTCACCTGGGGCAGGTGAGGTGGAGGTCAACACCGTTTCCTTTCGAGCCTTTTGCTTTCCGGCGCTTTCGCATTTTCGCTGCGCTGAAATGACGCTGCCTTATCTGTGGCCGGCTGTGAGTGTCCCATCCCTGCGCTACTTATGCCCGAGCGCGTTTTCTTTCTCTTTTCTTTTATGCGCGGCTTTAGTGTTTCGCCTTCCACGGAGCCTTATTTGCGAGCCTGTTCTCAGCAGCAGGCGCCTCTTTACGACGTTTATGACGGCGCACTGCATGCCCGCGTTTGTTACCCCTGCGTAGACCACCGAGTTTCTTCAGTGGGGAGCGCCGTTGCAGCACGCGAACGTTTCTCCACTACCACTTCTGAGCGACTGCGAGTCCGCTGCGAGTCGCGTGCCGCCAGTGAGCACTACTCCCTCTGTCGGTTAGGTGCTGCAGGCAGCCTAAGCAAGTCGATGATGTTTATGTTATTCAGTTGCAGGAGTTGAGGCCAGCTTTACCACGGTATCGTGACAGGACAGAGCGAACGAGAAGAAATCTATGGCAATATTAAGAAGAATCGTAATAGCCGTACAGCTTTGCCTGGGAACATATTCCGGCAGGCTCTTTATTTAACGCTAAAGTGTTTTACGTAGGGGTCCGCCAAGATTTCATTGACGTAGTTCTGCCACGGATATGACGTTGATAAAATGGACGCTAACGGATGAGAATGAAAAAAACTATAAGAAGTTCTACCGCCGGGAATCGAACCTACTACTTCTCGGTCCGCGGCGATCTCTTTTGTCTTTGTTGCAATTTTTAAAACACACTATACACCTACATATGTGCCACACATCACCGTCCAGCATGTGTAATGCTGATTGCATTTACTTATGAATTTGTTGTCTCCACCATGGAGACAGGATAACGGTCCGTATAAAGTTTCTCGTTACTTATGCGAGGCGTTCCTCATAAGTATATTAACACGAAAGTGTTTTATGCCGCGGTCCACCGTGGCTCCACTGACGCACTGCCGTCACGGATATGACGTTGTAAAATATAACGACTAACATATGACAAAGGAAAAACTATAAGAAAAAGTTCCGTCACCGGGAGTCGAACTTACGACCCTTCGATCGCCAGCGCGCAGCGCGAAACGACTCCGCCACAGACAGCATGTTCCTTGCTATGCTAACGGCGAGCTATTCATGTACACCATTTGCCGGCAGCGGTACTCAGAGATCGGCGGTACAGCGTGTTTTCGTTATCACTAGCGAGATGGCGCGAAGGGCTCGAAGAGCGAGAAGAGCGCGCTTTAAGACGTCCCCCACGCGGAAGCCCACGCGGACGTGGGCTTCTACGGAAGTTACGCTACCAGTTTACATATACCTTGCTCATCTTGTGTATGTTCGTTCCGCGCGTCCTTTCTGCTCGAGCAGCGCATTGCAAGTTTAGAGCGGCTTGCCGTCCTTCACGTAACATTACAATTTGAGGCTGTAGCATTCATTCCTTCGCGCTTGGGGTGAAAGAATGCACAACAACACTCAACTACGTCTGTGAAGACACGTTTCACTTTCGTGTTATACCGATTCCCATGACAGAGGGATCAGCCATGTTTTTTTTTTTGTATTGAGTACTAAAGCAATGTGGCCACAGAGCGCCTGCTGAAAGACCTGGTAACATAGCTTTTCCAGCTCCTCTCTACGGAACTATTTATGGTGACGGATCCGGAGGCGATGTCCTGAAACGCGTCAAAAGATGTTAATTACACCTGTGGTTAATACGTTTTTCTTTAAAGTTCACACGGGCACACTACCTGTGAAAGCATGACTTGAACATCGATGTGTGTATGTGCCGTGGGGAGTGAATTGTCTTGTGTGCCACAAATCAGAAACAGTAGAATATATTTTTGAAGAAGGAGCTTCCAATCGCTGCCTACGGTATACGTTTTCTGCCTGTTCGAGGAAGTACTGTCCCGTATGAACTATTTATTTATCTAGGTCTTTATAATATATGGAGGTCACGAATCATATACGAAACGCTGAACCGCAAGCACGATCGGTTAACGCCTATTTTGTTGAAAACCACACGAAATTGAAGCTACTGAGACACATGCAAGACACTCCAGAAACGCGCCTTATATCTCTCACACATTCTCTCTCGCACGCTGCTCTCTGGTAGCGGGGCTAGGTGGGGCGGGGCGGTGATGCCTTCTGTGAGCGGTGAAAGGAAGTAATGCGTCATCACACCTACTAGCGCCGATCGGGAACGATTCGGTGACCAAGCAATTAAAGCATTGCCTCTGTGAAGCAGAAGATGCGCGCAGGACACCTGCCGGCCCGAAATCTCGGAGGCTATGGTTAAAGCGTCTCGATATCAGAGAGGAACACTGGCCGCGCTAGCATCGGGGAGTTGCCCTAGACGCAGTGACATTCTTCGCTTATTCGTTCTTCACCGAGTCGTGTTAGCGTGTGACGGCTCGTTGTCGGAGTAGTTGCAGCTTCGAGTGCAACAGCACCGACTACTAAAATTGCTGCAATAAGTGCCGCAGAAAGGCAATGTAGTCTAGAAGTACACGTTGCTGGTCTAGTCGGTTCAGTTGTTGGAGGCATTTCATATCAAAGCACGAGGTTCCATGTGTATCAGTGACACTTCATTGTCTCTATCGCAGGCAGAGCGCAAGTTCATAGATCACAGGTTGTGATTAGGGTGGTATGCGCTCGCTGTGTGCCTAGTTTGCTGCGCATGTCTGTGCCTTTACATTTAGCTGCACTGTCTCTTGAATAAACAGTCAAAAGTTTGCGCTCCCCTGGACCCCTTCCCTCGTTATTTCCTTACGCAAAAACAGCCATACTTTGTGGCTTGTACTTGGAGAAAGGCAATGATATCAATGGGCCGATGCCGTGCCTTCGTGAAGCGAGACGGAGTCCAGCCTGACGTGGAATGCCTGCGCGCGTTCGCGTTGGCGGTGCAAGCTACGAACCTCTGCCTCCCGTGTTGCTGAAGCGCAGTCTGGTAGTGTATACATGAGCACAAGCGTACGTCACCCTATTACACGGGAGCGCACATCATGCCATTTCTCTCCTTAATTGCACAACGCTTTAAAGAAGTGGATATCGAGTACCAGTGTTCATTATGTGCTTGTTGATGCATCTTTGCACGGGATTCATGATACGCTTTATGCTAACAACTTCAGCTACCAGAACGGTTAAATCATGATCATGGGCGTTCGTCTGGAGATGTGCCACTAGGCTTCAACGTGGGTGTATCCAAGTCAAACATTGTACAACTATTCATATATCAGTACACAATAAGCCCTGAAGTAGAGCACCATGTCGGGCTTGTTCGTTCGCATTCATTTTAAAGCCCTCGTCTTTGTCCGTGTTTACAAGCGCAGTTAATAGGCTTTAAAACAATAAGCCCTGCTTCTGTGAAGAACGCTTCACTTTGGTGTTATATACCGATTTTTATGAAGAAGTGATCGGCGATGTTTTTCTCTTGTTTTTTTTTACTTTCGGCTTTAGCGCAGAATACGAAGCGCGCAGAAGCGTAGCTACACCAGAGCATCAGCATTCCAAATGGGGAAGCTTGGCTAGCGTTCTTCATCGACAAGCACCAAGAAAACGGTCAATGGATTAATATCACTGTCCGATATGTCGGTAATTCATTTAATCAGCTGTATGACCCTCCTTCCTTTCACAAACATCTATAATCTCCGCGACACAGCAGTCGTATAGAGCAATCACGATTAGAGAGTAAAATGATTCTAAATCGTGGCCACATACGCTAGTAACTCGCGCACAAAAATACTACCTTGAAATGCAATTACAAAAAATTACTTAAATAATGCTATACACACTACATAAACACTGCTGTATCTCTTTATATACATCAGTGTAATGAACAATGCTTCACCAAATGCAGAGGAGAGTTGAGCGTGACCGCGCCTGGCTGCACGCACAGGGATTCACAAGCTCAAGCACAGAAGGCGGGAAAACGAGAAGGTTGACATGCGTGTCAAAGTGTCATTGCACTTCCTGACGGACACATTACGCCAAGCGTTTCTGTGGAAGCTTCGCTGCTTTCCTGAACAGCTGACCGTGTCGATCCCACTTGAACAGCGTGCATGTTTACATACACGACTGGCGCCCATCGCATGAATAGTACCATGCGCTAATTCCAAAGGTTGTTCCCTATACTAAGCTCTCCTGAAAAGAATCGTGTTCTAATAGAGCGCTTATTTCCGATTTCTTGTTTCTATTTCCCGTAGGCAGCACCTACATCAGCATCGTTTTCCAAGCCAGTGCCAGCTATATATTTAGAAAAGTGCGCCTGGCGAATCGGATGTGACCGCTTGCGGGAGTTATTAATCGGCTTTTTCAATCACACTACACATGGGGCTTCATTAATCACATGGGCTTAAGTAATGCGGATCATAGATTTTCATTTTCATGGCTGTCACGAGAAATCTTGCCCGAGCCTTTCACAACTGCTGTTGCGAACCACGTTTTCATAGACTTCGCAGAAAAATCGGCGGTCTTGTGTATATAAGTCATGGTTCCTTCGTTAGGAAACAGCGTTAAGCACTCAGTCACCCGCGTGGCCCCTCTTGACATTATGTTGACCTGTGAGGCGACTCTTCTGTACTCTGGTTGTCCCTTTAACTGGCGAAACCACATTAATTAGGTTATTATGTTTTGCGTCCTAGAGAAATACAAAAAAAAGACAGGAGGTTAACCAGGTTGTACCCAGTTTGCTACACTACGCTGGGGGAGGGGAAGGGGAGGAAAAGAATAGCGAAAGCAAGGAGGAAAGACTGATACGCGCACGCACGTATCAGCGTTCAGCGCCCGTTGCCAGGCAACCAAGAGATATTTCAGTCGGTTCCTCTGCGCTTGTCTTAAGTAGACTGGCATACAAGATGTAAAAAAAAGACATGCAAGCACTGGCTCAAAGAATCAACTACTTCCAGTGGCCATTGAGCTGACGGACTGGAGCTTTCCCAAAAGTCGCGCGCGCCACCATCGGTCGGCGCAGTGCATCCCGGGAAGAAAGAGCGCCGAACCCCGTCGGCTGCTTCAGCCGCCCGTACAGGTTTTGTCGTAACGCACGTGATTCGTCACTTCACGCACCGTCTCCGGACGGCATCGCGTAGTTATCTGACGTCGTGCTGGTCGTTGTAGGCTACGGAGTAACCAACGCTGCACCTGGTAAGGCAAGTCATTGCGACGCAACTGAAGTTAGCAGCAACAATGTTCGCTGACAGCTCATGCTCCTTTCACTGTGTGGCGCGAGCCCGTAGCTGCGGAAAAACCGCTTCGTCTCCCACGCTTACGTCGTAGCCCAGCAGCGGGCTGGCAATCTGAAACGAGTCCATCCTTACATTGCAGAGTGTCTATCACAAAGCATCCTAAACCCTACAGATCTATGTAGCGTGAGTGATTTGACTTTCCAACGTTTTCATCTAAACTTCATTGTCGGACTACAAACTAAATTTCTGCATCGTAACAAATTAAAAAAAAGCC